>NC_090246.1:61503053-61705553 GCF_037325665.1 Littorina saxatilis | reverse complement strand
ACTGCAACATTGATTGTATGGACTACCGATACCTATAGTACTTTACAGATTGTTGTTTATAAAACACAAACAAGGTTCAGTGATAGCAGCTAAGAACAAGAAAAAAAAAGAAAAAAAAAGATGACACATAAACGAAATAGAGAAAGAAATGAAAAGCAATAGAAAGAAAACGAAAAGGTGATTTTTTTCCAGCTCTCCAACAGCGGACAAAAAGGCTGCTGATCGAATTTAGCCAAAAGAGTTCTTTCTAACAAAACGTTCATTACTTGAGCGGTGGCGAGCTCTTTGTGGTGGTCACTTGAGTGGGCCCAAGACCCCCCGACCCCCCCTAGGGGTTGGAGGAGGAAAGGGAGAGTAGCAGCTGTGGAGTAGGTGGTGGCCCCGCCCCTACCCCGCCCACACTCTTCTTGATTTAAACAGTGTTCGCTTCTTCTTTACTGTAAGATAAATTGTAAACTGAGTTGAAGGCTTGGAATTGAAATTTGTGATGCTTTGATGATCCGCGCTAACAACAACAAAACTTTCTGAAACAAATCTGATATGGCAGTGAAAAAATGATAACAATAGAACTGGGGAAAAAATCTTTAAAATGTGGAACGTTATAATAGCAGCTTTCTTGTTTCATACTTTTTTTTTCCCTTGCTCGGATGGAAGTAGCCGCGGCTCATAATCAAATGTTACTACTCATATTGCGGGCGACTTGACTGCATTAAACCCAGATTAATTACCTGAAATGGACCGCTGAAACTTCCTTGTAGGGAAGCTGACTCTGGGTCAATGAAGTCAAGTAAACTCAGTGCAACATGACTGACAACTCTTGATTTAAAATTCGACAACACGAAACCAATAAGTTTTTAGTCAATAGATAAGTGTTGTCTAGTTAGTGGTTTTCTGCAGTGCACGTACAAGACCGCTGGGTCAATATAATTATTATGTAAACGTAACGGTTTTTTGTCAATAACTAAACGTTCAAACAACATATCTTTCTCGTTTTTTTTAACACGAAATCACAGATATTCTACAACTTCGCTACCAGCACAATATCTCTTTTTTTTTTCTTTTCTTCAAACGAACAGTGCATTGAAACGCGAACGCGAAACTCTGCACAGCACGAATCGTATAAGTGATCAGCGTGTTAACGCCAAAGATCCTTCCTCCAACTGCATCTGATGACGGCGAGAGCGCGAGATGCTGGTGGCCGTGGCAAAGCGAACGATTGATGAAGAGGCACGAGAGGGGATCAAGTGCCTTGTTACCTCCCCGTTCTTGAGGGGTCGTTAAGCCACTTCATTTGTTAGCGGGGCTCTCGTCTCGTTGCACACACTTCATTCTTTTGCCTGTGAGGGTGTGAGTGCAATAAAGCCACTTCGTTTGTTAGGGAGTTGATCGGATTAAATAATATTGTTGCTTTTGAGAGCTTTTTTTTTGTTTTAATGAAATGATGTTTGGGTTTTGGGATAATGTGGATTAAGCTATAGTTTGGATTTTTTTTCATGATCCGATTCTGGTGGTTGATTGAATTCGCTAAGATATTGGTTGTAGTATGCAAGATGAGAACAATAACCGCAACTTTACGTCATTTTTAATCTTTTTTTTAATCTATTCTTCTTCTTCTTCAGCGTTCCAGAATTTTCTGGTTACGTGTGAGCTTGTTTGCCCATTTTGGTTCTGAAGCACCTGGACACACACTAAGAGAAATCAAAGAGCAGCCGGACATGTTCCCCCTTTTACAAACGTTTAGTGCTTTTGATGTCATCAGGAACACAAACATCAGAATCAACGTCTAACTACATTTCTTTTCTTTTGCTATATTACGGGGTTTTTCTTGTTCGTTCTTTTCATTCTCTTTCTTTCATTTCTTTCTTCTTTTTTGTATTTGTTTAATTTTTTCTTCTTCCCATGTTTCGTTCCGTTTTACGCTTTTGCTCTTCGTCTTTTAAGACAAAGTGTATATATGCACTGACAAGGGTTTTAGGTGCACTTCAGAAGTCACGGGCGAGGGTAAAGACAGGCAGAGAAAGAAAGTTAAATTGAAAAGAATCAAAGTGAAGCGGTAGCGCCATAAAGACTTCCCAACGTCGTCTATCCAAGGGGGGTTAGGTCCCCACAAAACGGACAACACACAGTCACAGACAGAGAGAGAGAGAGCGGAGGTTTATACGGACAACACAGCGAGGGACGGAGGTTTCGTTTGTCGCAAAGACAACAAATCTGGCCTGCAACTAATCGTGCTGGGGGCCGACACCTCACGTTTGAGACCCCATCCCGTCTGACTCACAGTCTGATGGCCATTTAGCTCTTTTGGGGCCCCTTCACTTGGCGTAGGGCGGAGTTGGGTTGTGGGGGTGGGGTGGGCGAGGGGTGGGGGAGGGGTGTGAGGGGATGGGGTGTGAGGGGTGGGCGGTGGAAGGTTGAAGCAGAAGGGGTAGAGCGAGGCGACTAGGAAAAGTGACGTGGAATTTGGAACTTCTTTCTAGCATTTCAAGAACGAAAGGTTTGCAAAGTTAACGAATGGGCAAAACAACCTTGTCCCAAGAAAAAAAAATTCCACTTTGCTTTTTTTATTCCTTCTATCTTGTTTATGTTGTGCAATGCAGTAATGACGTAGGTAAAATTGGTTAAGCCAAAGGCTTGTGGTTAAGTGCATGTTTTTCTCTCAATTTGTCTCGTTTCTCTATTTTGTCTTCACATTTATCTTACTCCCACCGGTGATAGCGTGGACACATGCAAAAGGGCATACAAAAAAAAAAGCACAGCACAGATAAAACTGAATACTTTACCAGGTAGCTATTGTTAACTCTTCATCATTATATTTGACAACAGCAATATCGCACCTATCATAGAGCAACAGTAGAAAGGAGTTTGAGATCGGGAATGGCAGGGAAGACACCAATGTTCCAGAAAGGGAGAGACTGTGTGAGAAAGAATTCACCACCTCCACTGTAGGGGTGCCGGGGCTATCATGAAAGATTTAAGACCCTTGAAATTACTAGCATGTTCTTTAAGGACAACCTCGAGTGGCCCTAACTGCCTTCCCTCCTCATCCTCTTCCTCCTCCTGTTCCCCCACCCCCACTTTCCTCCATGTTTCTTCTGCTCCCCCCCCCCCCTTCTTCCCCATTCTTATCCCTCTCTTTCACATTTTCCCTCACACTACTGTTCCTCCTCCACCCGCCCCCGCCTTTCTCTTTCTTCATCCCACTTCCTTCTCCATCCACGTCCTCCTCCTCCTTCTCCTCTTCATCCCCCTCCTTGTCCTTCCCAGCTCCAAAGTTCAAGTTTGTGTCTCTGCGAATGTGTCGTATGCCGTGTGCCCTACGCCGAGCCCCTGTCGGAATAGTCGCCGTCCGTCCCTGAAGACGAAATTGATTTCAATTAAGTGCAGGCAGTTAATGGAAACGTCCCGAGCCGGCGCCTGAGCTTGTGCAGCTTGGTCCGGCACGTGCTAGCGGTAGATTGGCCCTCTTTTGTGGCCACGGCCTGACAGTGTTTGCGTGCGTGTGTTTGTATCTCTTTTGCTCGCCCCTCACTTGTTTGGCCCGTTTGGGCTGGGTGTGTTTGTTGTCTGTGAGTAAGGAGAGGAGCGTGCATGTGTGTGTGTGTGTGTGTGTGTGAGAGTTTAGTGAGCAGGATCTTTGATGATCTGCAGGGTACCGGGTAGAAAGTGAGTATAAAAAAGGGCCCGGGTGGGGTGGGGTAAAAGAGAAACAATACGTGTGCGTTTTAATGGCAAAACTTGTGCACTGGGCGGAGGGAGAAGTGGAGAGAAGGGAATGTAGCACGCATGTGCGCGTGAGTTAGTGTGTGTAAGATCTTTGATGATCTGCGGCCAGGTAGAAAGTGGGTGAACATTCAGTTTTTTTAAGACTGAGAAACAAATCGTGCGCGCGTTGATTACAAAATGTATTAAGCGGAGGAAGAATGGGGACGAGGGGAAGGAGGGAAGGGTATGCAGTGCTTGTGCATGCGAGCATGCGGCATATGTTCTTTTCTTCTTTTTATGGTTGGTGGCTTTGAGAGAGCAGATCACGCAGCGGCGACGTTTGACAACAGCGATATCTTTAATTCTTTGTAGATGCATATTGTTTAGTGTTTTCCATAAATTTGTGTTTAATCAAAGACCGTCAATAACATCGCATCAATAACATCGTTTATTCTAAATGCGTGCATAATAATGAACACAGGCTCTGTGGGTCTTACGTTCGTTGAAACTGACCTACGACCCTCACATATCTTCTCCCCCCCACCCGAAACTGTAATGTCCCACACAATTTGGCAAAAAAGGTTAGAGTCCCAGAGACGTTGGTTCAATAGAAAAGAGAGAGTACCGAGACGTGGCGCCCCCACTGAAAAAGCTGGCGACAGTCCGTGTTTTTGTTTTGGCAGTCACTTCGTCAATATTGGCCCCGACGGGCGGATAGTGTAGTGAACGTGTTTCTTCTTTGGATGTTTGGCGTGGTTTGCCCTGATGCTTCGAATGTGTCGCAGGGTTTTTACCCGTCGCCTTGAAATTCTGGGCGAGTTTGGGCCGATATCGGTCCGGTTAGGGAATCGGCGCGTGAGTAATGAAATGGAGTGAGAATGTGGGTCTGGAATCTGCTAGGATGCCACGTTCTGCATACACTGCACATCAGGTCTGCCGGTTTGCTGTAGACGCTGTCTTCGGCAGGTGTCGTTAGCAACATTGTATATCTGGCTTGGAATGAGACTTTAATTTAAAAGATCTCGTATTTACTTCGCTCCTTGCCTTATTTTTTTTCTCTTTGTTTTTTTAATAAAAAGTTTCTTCTATAGGTCTTTTCTTGCTTTTTGTATACCCCTCTCTCTCTCTCTCCCTCTCTCTCTCTCTCTCTCTCTCTCTCTCTCTCTCTTTCTCTCTCTCTCTCTCTCTGTCTCTCTCTCTCTGTCTCTCTCTCTCTCTCTCACTCGCCTTTGTACGTTGGTTTGCTGCGAATGTCTAGTAGAGGTTTAATTGCTTAAATAGTTCATTCACATCACAGAGATACCACTGAATAACGAAAATATCAGGACATTTAACGAAACAGCAGTATACTAGAACCAGTTAATAGTGTTGATAGAACAGATACTATATAAATATGCTAACACCAACATACGGCCAGTAATAACCCTTAGATATTTATTTAAAAAGTGAATGCCCTTCAGCAAAAGAGCACAGTTCAATGCAAGGGGAGGAAAGAGGGAGGGGAAGGAGGAACCAGGACAGCCTCCAAGCGGAAGCGAAAGACACAGGGGTGGAATGATGGAGAAAAAGGAGGATGGGAAAAGGAGGAGGCGGAGTCGGGTGAGGACGATAAAAACTGAACATTTTACGTGAGCAAAATATGAACTCACTTTCTTCCACTGCTCGCAAAGAAGGAAAGACTTGTATGAACAAGTTTTCGCTTCATTGTTTTGCAATGCTTTAGATAGCCGACAATACCTGCTGATGGCAAACATGTGAGGACAGGGTAAAATATGGGACGCAGCAGAAAGAACAGAAGTCTTCACAGGAGACTTCAATGGCAATTTTTGTTTCTTCCGTCTTATTTCCAATCCAAATTGCGTCGCATTTTGCATATTGTTAGCGGCACTCCAAAACACATTGACGCACTAAGGGCAAGGCTTGAGACTGACGTAGCATCCAACATCTTGTGCGAACAGTTCCTTTGTCGATTCCGATTCTGTTACAGAAAGCCATCTGCTCCAATGACGCAAGGCTCTTAACCCGAATTATTGGGCGTAACTAGGATATAACAGGGACCGAAACAAACGGGAAAGACATTGTCGTGCTTTTTTTCACTGATAGGTTTTTTTAAAGTTTTTTTTTCTTCTTCATGTGTCTCCTCTGCCCTTATTTCTGTTCGCCCCACCCCGCCCCATCCCTTCTGAATGGGCGACAATCGTAGAAATGCCGTATGAGTTAACTGGGTGCATCTGTTATAATTATTATGCTTTTCTTGTCGAAAGATGTTGACAGTTTGTAAAGAGGCTTTCGTGTGTGCTGATTAGTTGTTTCATTTTCTTCCCGAATCCAGAGCAAATGTGAACAAAAGTCAAAGGAGTAGAAGCTTTTGAACTTTTTGTAACAAGAAGGAAAAGTTGTTTTCATCCCTTAATACGAGGGGGAAATTAAGTCCAAAAGTTTGCACGCACACCCATGGCCATGCAGTTGATACTCGCTTGTTTGGTAGACCTTTTCGTTTCATGTTTTAATTGTGATTTTATTGTTGTTGTTTTTCTATTTATCATCATTGTTAAACGTTTTGTGGTACAGTATCTAAATAATTGCTCCTCCTGGTTGAAATCTGTTTAAAATGATAAATAACAGTTGCATCACGTTGGTTCCGGAAGAGAAATTTTGTTTACTTTCCTGACGCTTGTCATCGTTTCTATTCAACAGATCAACCTTAAGTGGTTTTACGGAACAAGGTATTGCTGAAAAAAATGTACTAAATAAAATGATCAGAAGCAAAAGAGACCTCTCAGTTCACACGAAAAAGAAGGACCTCCCCAAATGTCATGTGTCTTTTTTGCCTTAGCCCCTAACTAAACAACCCAGCACAGTACAAAGCGTCATCCCTTTTTGCGAAGCCAAACGCTCTTTTTAAGAACGACGGCGCGCTTCATATTTGCTAGCGAACAGCGGTCGAGCCCATACCCTCCCATGTAGGACTCTTCGCAGTGCTGAGATTTTCACGTACAAGGCTGAGGGCATTGTGCAGGGGTTGTGAGAAGATGTGGAGAAGGTGGTAGAGGATCAATCCTCTGGCTGAGTTGAGACACAGGCGCGAAGCTTCTGGGCGATTCTTGGGACACACACGTAGCGAAAACACGCTGAATGCAATGTGCATTTATTTAGGATAGTTGCTTCAATGGTTTAGAGAAGCCTTTGATGAAATCGTCTTTGAGAATCTGTGATTTACATTGCAATCTTTGATCGTGTTTTTCTTTTCTTTCCTTTCTTTTCTGTTCTTTTTTTTTCTTTCTTTTTTTCTTTTCTTTCTTTTTTATATTTAGTCAAGTTTTGACTAAATATTTTAACATCGAGGGGGAATCGAAACGAGGGTATGGTGTATGTGTGTGCGTGTGTGTGTGTGTGTGTGTGTGTGTGTAGAGCGATTCAGACTAAACTACTGGACCGATCTTTATGAAATTTGACATGAGAGTTCCTGGGTATGAAATCCCCGAACGTTTTTTTCATTTTTTTGATAAATGTCTTTGATGACGTCATATCCGGCTTTTCGTGAAAGTTGAGGCGGCACTGTCACGCCCTCATTTTTCAACCAAATTTTGGTCAAGTAATCTTCGACGAAGCCCGGACTTCGGTATTGCATTTCAGCTTGGTGGCTTAAAAATTAATTAATGACTTTGGTCATTAAAAATCTGAAAATTGTAAAAAAAAAATAAAAATTTATAAAACGATCCAAATTTACGTTTATCTTATTCTCCATCATTTGCTGATTCCAAAAACATATAAATATGTTATATTCGGATTAAAAACAAGCTCTGAAAATTAAATATATAAAAATTATTATCAAAATTATTTTTCGAAATCAATTTAAAAACACTTTCATCTTATTCCTTGTCGGTTCCTGATTCCAAAAATATATAGATATGATATGTTTGGATTAAAAACACGCTCAGAAAGTTAAAACGAAGAGAGGTACAGAAAAGCGTGCTATCCTTCTCAGCGCAACGAATATCCCGCTCTTCTTGTCAATTCCACGGGCACTGCCTTTGCCACGGGCGGTGGAGTGACGATGCTACGAGTATACGGTCTTGCTGCGTTGCGTTGCGTTCAGTTTCATTCTGTGAGTTCGACAGCTACTTGACTAAATATTGTATTTTCGCCTTACGCGACTTGTTTTTTCTTTCTTTCTTTCTTTCTTTCTTTCTTTCTTTCTTCGAAATAGAACCATCTTTGATAAAGCTTCTATTTTTCTGCTTTTTCTTCGTAAGCCTTAGGGTTAGGGTTAGGATTAGGATTAGGGGTTGTGTCCTTTTTAATGGCGAAGCCTATTTGCTCTGGTGCTGTTTTTCATGTTTCTCGGTTCCTTTCGTTTAATCAAAGAACAAACCTTTGGAAGTTATAAAGAGGGGTTATTATGAATCTTGACTGCTGCAACTCTAAAAGAATCGTTAATGGTTGTGTATACAGTGTGGCTATGAGGCAAGTGTACAGTCTGGTACTGTAACTGTGATTTCTCCTTGGTTCTTACTCCTCACACACACACACACACACACACACACACACACACACACACACACACACACACACACACACACGCACACACACACACACAAACTCACACACACACACACAAACACACACACATATTCACACACACACACACACGCATACATACACACACACACACACACATACACACACACACACTTTACAACCCCCTCCACCATCCACCCATCCACCCTCCCCACACTCCCCCTCCCTACCCCCGCCCCAACATCTCACAAATACGCACCCCGCACAGCCTCCACACCTTTTGTCCGTCACGAACCCCCAGCCTGCATGTGGTCCACACACCGGGTAGTCCACAAATTAGGAAGACGACGTGAGTAACTGTACACGCCGCAGCTTACCCGCCCGCTTTGATGCTGGGACTTGCCTGGCGCTGAGCTGCGGCCGCCGGCTTTACCTCCTGGGCGAGGAGATGATCGTGAAGATCGACAGCAAGCTCTGAGCACGAGCCTGGGCGGGACCTCCAACCTCTGAAGCGGAGTCCGTTCTAAGGACCTCCTGCTTAGCGTCGAGTTTCGCCAAGCTGGATTGTTAGAGAACAGGTGTGTCAGAATGTTCAAGTTCAGAATATGTTTTTCTTCTTTTGTAAACTGTCTTGTAGTTATCACGGATCCACCCAGGCGTTTACATTGCTTATGATTTATCTGTCTCTCTTGGCCGGTTTGTGCTTTATGGTCTGCAGGAGAAGTTGTTAAAGCAGGATGATCATTCGTCGCGTATGCCTGACACTTACACTGTAAACCCGTATAGAGAATACAGCGCAGTTGTGGCTCGAGATCTTTCTAAGACTGTTTGGTTTGACTTTCTTGCAGTCTACAACTGTCTATTGGTGTTAAATTGGCTTTCTAGATTCCTTCCAATGAACAACACATTGTTAAACAAGTTCGAGTAAGTTCTTAACCTCCTGGGCTAGAAGCTCGGCAGCGAGCTCTGAGCACGAGCATGGGCGGGACCTCCAACTTCTTATACGCAGATCGTTTTAAGACCTCCTGCTTACAGTGTCGGCTTTCTTGGAGCTTGTTAGTGCACATGCATGTGTTTCAACCTCACACGAATGCTCACAATTGAATGACAGATATGCTATAGTCTCAAAGTCGTCCCAAACGGTATCGTATCGACGGCTAAGCAGCTATACCATGCCACGATTAGTGAGGTCAAAGTCAATGCGGTTTAAATCTACTATGGCTACGTGATTAGACGTTTACCCCAATGGGCTGCCGAGCCTTTGACCACGACATGAATTAGCCAAGAGAGCATGCATCTAAACTTGATTCTCCTCACCCACCACCCACCTACAACTAACTGTAGGACTCCACCCTTAACATCACACCCCGCTGCGTACCCCTTCACTGCAACCTCCTCTCCCGTCCAAGGGTAGCAGCTATAGCTCCGCACTCTGTCAAGTCAGGCAAAAGACACCTCTACCCCTTCACGGAGAGTACGAGACGCGACTCAAAAGACTGGAACCCCTCACGCGTGCGTGACGCTGCCCTGGTGACAATGGACCTTCCCCGCTTGTCCCCGTGACACTGAGAATCCGGGAGGTATCTGTAGTCATTGAGCAGAAAAATTATTTATCACCCGATTTCCCCCCGCTCCGCTTTCAAGTTTGTGAAGGCGATAGGGGCGACGTGAAAACCAGATCTTTCTGAAGTTGGCTACCCTCTTTTTTTGCCTTGTAGTGATTTATCCCGTTTTGGCTCGATTGTCTTCTGTCAGCAGCAAGGTGTAAACTTTCTTCATAATATCAAATATCATAGGGTTATTTTCGTAATAGAGCAGTGGATATAATGTGTTTCGTAAACAAATCGTCATCGCTCACAGACGGATAAAAAATTGGGTTGTGTGGCCATAAATGTATATCATACACATCTCTGGTGTGGCTTAGCGATCTGCAGGCATCTTTAACTACTTCAGTGATTAACCTATTGTGATGTGAAGTAGAGCCGAAGGTTTCAAATCTAAAACACTGAAAAGCCTGCGTGTAGTAAAAGTCACCCTGTGTTTACTGAATAAATAAAGTATGTTTAAAACAAGAACAATGCGTGGCCCCTATCGCCTTACAAGCGAATGCACGAAGCATAAACGGCGTGCGTTTTCACGCCTGGCTGGCTGCGGGGAATATGTCCTCATTTCCCTCGGCGCTGCTCGATCATTTATTGCCTTCGATGACTGACTTGCCCTTCGCTGGCGCCGCCACCCAATTGTGTGTTGAGAGGTGCAGACGACTGTGTGGGTCAAAAGCCCGGAGAAGGGTTTCCACGCTTTTTAGCCCGCCACTGTGGTCGCCTTTGAGGGCCTCAAACGAGCCTTTTATTGGCCGGGCCTCAACATGTGAAGTTGGTAGAACTAATGAGAATTGACGTGTGATGATCCAGACCCTTTCACACGCCTGTCCGGCTTGGCACGTATGGTGTTAGAGAGGGGGGGTCATCAAAAAGGGGAGAAGGTTGGGGACACTAATACAGTGGGCCTGCGTCTGCTGGCGTAATGAAGTCTCGCTGACTGCCTCGGCGAGAACGAGATCAAAGAACGTGGTCCTGGTGTCACAGACCACAACAGAAGGTCAGAGACTTTCGGCGTGGGAGTGCCTGAAGTCTCCGTCATTCCTCATTGTTGAAATTCAAGATTTTGCCTTCTGGCAGAACATTAACAACTATTTTTTTAAAGCTAATTTCACGCTTTAAGTGAATTAAAATGACATTAACACAAAAAGGAGAGCATTTTTTGTTTTGAAGTTTTGAATTTCAACAGTCTGTATCATCTCTCTTTGCTGAAATTCAATACACGTGTAAGGCCTCCAGGCGCAAACCAGTTTCTTTCTCATTTTGGTTGTAAGTTCGCAGGCCTTATGTCAATTAAAGTGACAGTAACAAAAAAAAATGCAAGAACAATTTTCTTGTTAGGCGAGCTATCATTCAAACAAAGAGCTAAACAAAAAGTCAACCAGAACAAATCCGAGCTTACAAAAAAGGTGCGGTATTTTGAGCCATTATACACCTTCCAGCTGGGGCTCTAAGTAGTCAGATCGTGTTCAGACAAGCGTGAGCTAATTCAACTACATTCAGAGAGACACAAGGTGTGGGAAAATGAGCGACAAAGGCAGAAGAAATTCCTATTGAGCTGACGACAGATCAAAGCCAGAGTTTTGCCCTGTTTCATTTCAGGATTCGTCAGACAACGTGCCTGCATCGTAGCGTTATGCCGCAATGACATGTGGAAGAGGTCTGTTTGTGTCACATTAACTTTTCTTGGTGTCTATTGGTGTAATTAATTTAGGGATGAAATAATTAAATCAAGCGAACTTTTGTTCTGCTCATTGTTAAAAAATCAGAAGTCGATTGAGGAGTGGTTTGCGATTTTCGTATTGCCTTTCTGTCGCATTTTGCGATTTAAGTGAAGGAATCTTTGAGGATTGGAACTGACCACAATTATTATACAAGTGCTTGTTGGTATTGATTGCTAGTAGAGTATTCCATTGCACCCGAGGATTTCTCTTAATTTTCATTTTAACTTATTTATTTAAAGGCGGGAGAGGGGTTGGTGAGACCAAGGGGAGGGAAGTGCAATGAACGTGAATTGTCGTAGATAATAGATCTTTTTGGAATCTGTGTCATTGTTTTCGTTCTTTTTTTGTACACAACAAGTATAATAATACGCAGCATACTTTTCAGATAGAGATATAAAAGTGCGAACAGCTTGGATTGAGGCTGGCAGAGAGAAGAGAAGTCGGGGGGTCGGGGGAAGGAGGGGGTGGGGGTGTGAGTGGGCAACCCACACTGCAATCACGCAAACTCAGTTCAGTCACACCACCACAACGTCACGCAACAACCAAAACCAAACCAACCCAACATTATATACACAGAAACAATTTCAAACCCAACACACTATTTATAAGCTGTTAGTATGCAAAACGATTTGGCGTCGTCAAAGGGACCCGGCAGACCCGGCGGAAATGCTTCCAGAAACCCAAGTTGTGGCCGCTGCCATCTTGGGTGTCACAATGTACCCGGCTTTTGGCCTTTCAAGTCAGATCGGGTGGCGACGTCGTCGGCAGCTCACGGGTAGGTGGCGAGGCGTCAACGCTTTGCGCGGGGTGCAACACCCGTGTGGTTGTTTATTGGACAGTTTTCTTTGAGCCGCCCTCTGTGTGCTACTGTCAGCGCCTGAAAGCGTCTTTTGTACATAATGGACTTTACAGGGTTAGCGTTTATTTCGTGTGTTGAGATAGTGCATGTGTGAATAATGAGTTAGTGGTGTTTGTGTGTGCGTATGTGCATGACATTTGACAGGGTTATGTTTGCGATGATAAATGTGTGACTCTTCCGCGATGGGTGTATTATTTATGGATAATGGTGTCAATGCATGATCTGTGTTCTTGTCTGGGATTTTTTGTTGCCCCGAAGCATCTTTTCAGAATGTGATCCTTTTGCAGGGTTCAACTCAGCTACACAACAGTCTTGCCGTCTGTGTTAATGCCAATGAATAATTGCGGTTAAGTCGTTTCTAAAATGTTGCTTGAGACGACTTTTTAAACGCATGGTAAGCGAGCAAACACGAGCTAATTGGCGGACAAGACACTGGATTCTGATATCTTCATCTTTACTGAATTTAGGTTTACTTATAATACAAAGCCGTGGTTCCGTTATACCTACTTTTTACATTTAGTCAATTTTTGACTAAATGTTTTAACATAGAGGGGGAATCGAGACGAGGGTCATGGTGTGTGTGTGTGTGTGTGTGTGTGTGTGTGTGTGTGTGTGTGTGTGTGTGTGTGTGTGTGTGTGTGTGTGTGTGTGTGTGTGTGTGTGTCTGTGTCTGTCTGTCTGTCTGTGCGTGTGTGTGTGTAGAGCGATTCAGACCAAACTACTGGACCGATCTTTATGAAATTTTACATGAGAGTTCCTGGGAATGATATCCCCGGATGTTTTTTTCATTTTTTCGATAAATACTTTTGATGACGTCATATCCGGCTTTTTGTAAAAGTTGAGGCGGCACTGTCACACCCTCATTTTTCAATCAAATTGATTGACATTTTTGTAAAGCAATCTTCGACGAAGGCCGGACTTCGGTATTGCATTTCAGCTTGGTGGCTTAAAAATTAATTAATGACTTTAGTCATTACAAATCTGAAAATTGTAATTAAAATGTTTTTTATAAAACGATCCAAATTTACGTTCATCTTATTCTTCATCATTTTCTGATTCCAAAAACATATAGATATGATATGTTTGGATTAAAAACACGCTCAGAAAGTTAAAACGAAGAGAGGTACAGAAAAGCGTGCTATGCAGCACAGTGAAACCACTACCGCGCTGAACAGGCTCGTCAGTTTCACTCCGTTTTGCACAAGCGGCGGACTACGGTCATTGTGAAAAAATGCAGTGCGTTCAGTTTCATTCTGTGAGTTCCACAGCTTGACTAAATGTAGTAATTTCGCCTTACGCGACTTGTTAGTGCTGATTTTGACTAACAAAAACAAAAGAACACCCATACAGGTATATACCGCCCTGATATGGCCCTTCGTGGTCGGCTGGGCGTTAAGCAAACAAACAAACAAAAAGGTATATATATGGCTTTGACATTTACAGGAAATCGTAAATTTGCATATATACATTTTTATGTCTGAACAATTTAAACAACTCGTGAGATGAACTAAAAGGTCTTTCAAAGAAACTAAAGGTGATACAGGCGAAATTTCGATGGTCAGCTCTAGATACATGTAATACGACAGTATCAGCGGTCACTTTTGATTCGTCAGCACTGGGTAATTTATTCGGATAATAGTTTTTGAATCTTATGAGACATATTTCCAGAAAGCAGAACGGTAACGATCTTGTATAATGATACGGAATGTGTTGAGAACTAGAGTTGCTGTCACCTGGTGATTTTGTAACACAAAGGCTCAAGATTTGTGGCGTGTGTCTACAGTTACCTTAGCATGTGCACAAGTCATGCGATAGTGTTGGCGACGGCTGTTCCTAAAAGCAAGTTAATTGTTTGCGGTATCACATTAGTAGGTGAATCAGTGCACAACATCAAAGAAGAAAATAAAGTCTTTATGGTTACAGAAGCGTTGAGCGGCAAAAACATACACACGCACACATGCTCGCACGCACATATAACGCTCGCACGCAAACGTACGCACGCATGCACACGCATCCCCCCCCCACACACACAAACACACAATCATACAGTTCACAAAGTTAGCTATAGACTGATCAACAGATGAGGCAAAATAAGATAATATACAGTCGCATCTTCATTGCTTATACGAATACATGCTCTTAGCGCTTACGCGGACAGGCACGCGATAAAAGCCATAAACACGAAGGCTTACACGGCATACAACACAATCACGTCCCCGGTTGTTCACGTTACAGCTTATCTTACCCCAAATTAACAGAAAAACTCGAAAGACTAGCGGTCGATAAATAGTCGAAACTTTCTATTAAACAAAGTCCGAAACTCACAACCACACACACCCTTGTTCGCCCCTCCCCCCATCCCCCATCCCCCCCCCCCCATCCACTCACACACACTTTTTCTCCACCAACGCCCACCACCACCATCCGTTTTAAAATATGATGCAATAATATATGGAGAAAGTAAAGAAAAGAACAAATCAAAACTTGACTAAATGTAAAAAGAAGAAGAAGAACATATACAATTCACACGCTAGTGAAATCTAGCTACGTGAATAAGTCCCTCTCTGTAAAAAAAAAAAAAAATAAAGAAAGAAAAGAAAAAAAAAAGAATAAAAAGAAAAAAGAAAAAGTTCGAAGTAACGGGAGCGAGACCTAAAACGCGATCCCAAAGCATCTAATCCAAATCTCGTTACTCGCGGGGCGCGAGTCTCGGCCAGCCCAGAGCCTCTCTGCAACTGCCCACTTTGGAGTCGGGGAAACAAGATAATTGGCATTGAACCCAGGAAAATCGTTAGTAGGAAAAAAGAAACCGCCACAGACGGGGATCCTTTGAACTCTTCCATCTTTTTCTTTTTTCTATATTTTCTTCTTTTCCCTTTTTTGTGTGTGTGTGTGTGTGTGCCTCGCAGCAGAAGTGACTGAAACCGTAGAGAGAATGCGCTAGCTTCACGCTGCCAGACAGTATGGAAGAAAGAAAGATCTAGGATGGTTGTCGTGTTCGTGGTGGTGGTGGTGGTGGGGGGGGGGGGGTGTTTGAGATGGGGGATGAGGCGTAATGTCCGGATTTCGAGGCAAAAAAGATACATAACAGCATGGCTTTGGTTTGAAGTTCTTTGAGCAATTGCCAGAACTCTTACAGCGAAAAAAAGAAAGTACAGGTTTGATATAATCTATTTCGCTTATCTATGGTTCTGGTTTGATTAACAGATCTCTCCTACGAGTCAATGATGTGATTGGGAGAAGGTGTGTGTGTGTGGGAGGGGGGTAGGGGGGAGGTGGTTTGGAGCCTTGATGTTTCACTTGACAGCACACAAAGACACACAAAAGGATGCAACACTTGCACAGAAAAAAAGGCAGATTCAGGTATAGATTTGATAAATCGAACGCACTCAGTTTGACAGGGACACGTTCACTATGATATGACGAGTCGATGGCGTGATTGAGATCGTATTTGCCTAATGAAGGAGGGTTGCTGTCAAGTGGTCCTCAAACAGACATTTTATGTCGATTTGGACAGGAGGACAGGACAGGAAAAGAGAAAAGGGTGTGTATGTGGGAGGGGGAAGGGACATAGGGCGCTAAGTCCTTTTCAAGAACTTGTATACGTATTGGAGAAAGACAAATCTTGCTTTAACTCAGCCCACAAAAAAAGCGAAGATAAAAATAAAGAACGTCTGTTATTACAGGGAACGTTTTCTTCAACGGTGTATCGATCACATAATGTGAGATTCCTAACGAAGTGAAGATGTTGTGAAATTGTCTTTGAAGTAGCTGAGTGCTTGTCAATGGATGTGTGAACTTTCTGATTAGGAATGCTTGGCGAAAATGTGCTATAATAAAATAAAATGAAAATTTAAAAGGCAGAAAGACACAGAGAAAAAATGACGCGGTTTATTAATAGTATAAAGAATGTATACTGGCGTATGGTACGGTATGGTGTTCTTTTCGGTTCTGTTCTGTTCTATTCTGATCGGTTCGGTTCGGTTTGGTTTGGTTCGGTTAGCTTTTGTTGGGGTTCTATTCTATTCTATTCTATTCTATTCTATTCTATTCTATTCTATTCTATTCTATTCTATTGCGTGTGAGTAAGCTTTCTGTCTTTGTGACTGTTATTCCCTTCTTCACTCGTGTCCGGTACTGCACTGTGTACTATGTGACAGGCATCTGTCTTGTCTTCGGCAGCAGAACTCGTCTTCCCTCTTTGTAAAAAAAAAATCATGAGGGGGGGGGGGGGGGGGACGTGAATTATGCCACAGAGAGAACATCCGCAAAGAAAGAGAGTTCTGAACTTAAAAGGAAACAGACAGAGAAAAACACGCAGGGAAAATTGTCAGGGAGAAAATAAAATGGACAGAAGCAGCCAGAAAAAGGGGGGCAGAGGACACGCCCACTTGTGCCGGAGTCTTCTGTGCATCCCCCAATTCCCTCTCCCCCACTCCGTTCCAACCCTTTTCCCCCTCTTCGGCTTGAAGTCTACTCCCCCTGTTCTTGTTGATGCTGTTCTCTCGTTGATGCCTCTCTATGTCTCCGACTGTTTCGCTCTCCTCTTTCTTTCTCTCCAGCTCTGTCTGTCTGTCTGTCTGTCTGTCTGTGAGTATTGCGTCTCGCTCTTTCATTCTCACCCTCTCTCTCACCCTCTCTCTCTCTCTCTCTCTCTCTCTCTCTCTCTCTCTCTCTCTCTCTCTCTCTCTCTCTCTCTCTTCCCTATCTCTGTCTGTCTCTGTCTGTCTCTTTTTCTGTCTTTGTCTGTCTCTGTCTCTCTGTTCCTCTCTCTCTCTCTCTTTCCTCTCTCACTCTCTCTCTCTCTTTCTTCTCTCTCTCTCTCTCTCTCTCTCTCTCTCTCTCTCTCTCTCTCTCTCTCTCTCTCTCTCTCTCTCTCTCTCTCTCTCTCTCTCTCTCTCTCTCTAGTTGATCAGTGGTTGAGCAAGATTAACAAAGATAGATTATGTGCTGCTCTCTTCGTTGACTTTGCTAAAGCATTTGATGTGATTCATCATGACCTACTTCTTATGAAACTCGCACTGTACGGCCTTAGAAATAATACAATATCGTTAATCAAGTCTTTTCTTTCTGATCGAGTACAAGCTGTGTGCGCCAACGACTCTATATCTAGCATGCAGTCGGTAGGTTACGGCATTCCTCAGGGATCTGTACTCGGCCCTCTTCTCTTCACCATTTACATTAATGACCTTCCCCTACACATAAGCAGTAACTGTAAACTCTTCGCTGATGATACTACTATTCACACTTCCCACTCAAATGTGAAGGTATTGTCAAAACAACTTCAAGAAAGTGTTTACGAGCTTTTAGAGTGGACCGAATAAACCACATGGCTCTTAATCCAGACAAAACAAAAAGCATGCTTATACCAGACAAAAACGCCAAAAGTTAAAATCTAAACTTCCTTTCTTTCTTCCTTTTTTTGGTGTTTAACGTCGTTTTCAACCATCTAAATTTCCACCTTTAACGATTGATAATCACATTGTTGAAGAAGTTAATAAACACAAAGTTCTAGGTGTTATTCTTGATAACGATTTATCGTGGACTGATCACCTTACAGGAGTATGTAAAGTACTTTCCAAGAGGCTTTACTTGTTGTCCAGAATAAAACACTTCTTGAACAGGCATGGCAGGCAACTTTTCTTTAACGCTCACATTCAATCAATCATTGATTATGCATCAACACTATGGGATTGTGCGAGTGCAAAAACTCTGAAACCTTTATTTAGTTTACATAAAAGAGCAATCAAAGTTATTCTATTACAAGTCTCGGTTTCCAACGAAGACTATAAACTTTTAAACATCATTCCTCCTAAATCAAGACTCATGTACAATAAAGGTGTTTTGATGCATAAACTCATAATTGGAAGAGCGCCTGCACCTCTTTCTTCTCAATTCACTTCCCACAATTTAAGAGACCCAACAAAAATGTATGCTCCTCGGCCTCGTATAGATCTTTTTAAGTCCAGCCTACTCTTTTCGGGGACTAATCTTTGGAATTCGCTTCCAAGCGGTCTCAGACATTCCGTCAATGCCAAGACTTTTAAAGACAGATATTTCTCATTCCTTATACATGGCTTATTTCGTTCTCACTTAGCCTGAACATGTTTATTTATATTGTTGATGCCTTATTTTTACCTTTTACATGCACGTTTCAGTAGATACATGTACCTAATTAATTTCATAACATGACTTATGTAACGATGCTACATTATTATTATTTTCAACGTAGTTGTTCCATTGATTCCTCAGTTCACGGACATTTTCTTCCCTCGAAGTTGCACACGTTTTTGCTTGATTGATACAGTTTTCATTATGCCTTTGACAATAATATGTCACGTTCGCTTGTATGTTAATATATATATATATATATAAAAAAAAATTTAGTCTATTAATCGTTTGCTTGTTCATCGTTTATTTTTATTACTTCTTTAATTGATATTCCAACATTTTTAAAACGTATTATCATTAGATTAAACCCTCCCATGGGCGAGGGCTGGATGTAAAAAAGCACCTGTTTGCTTATGCCACTACCCTCGTAAATAAAGAATTTGTCATTGTCATTGTCATTGTCATTGTCTCTCTCTCTCTCTCTTCCCTATCTCTGTCGCTCTCTGTCTCTGTCTCTCTTCCTCTCTCTCTCTCTCTCTCTCTCTCTCTCTCTCTCTCTCTCTCTCTCTCTCTCTCTCTCTCTCTCTCTCTCTCTCTCTCTCTCGTGCTCTGACGCTCCTCAGTCCCTAATGTCGTGTAATGGTAGGCTTGGGGACGACATGTGACCAAGACATAGTGCACTGTGGCGAGCTGTTCTCAAGAGTCCGCCTCTCTTATCGCATCAGTTCTCCTTCCACTTCGTCCAAGTTTGTTGTTGATGTTGTCGATGATGTTCACTTGTAAAGGGCACTGGGTGAGAGCGTAGTCAGACTTTCTCGAGAAAGTTGAAAAGGGGAGCTGCTTTGTAAAGTATACAGAAGATCTGACTATTGTTGTATTCTATTTTATATTATCTTATTTTATTGTATTCTATTTTATTTTATTTTGTTTGATTGTTTGTTTTTGTATTGTTTCATTTTTTTTATTTGGATTTATACTCTATTTTATCTTATTTGATTTTATTTTATTTGTGAATTTGATATTTTTTCCATATCATTAATTTGGATGGTAGATGAGTAGAGGTGGGGTTGGAAGGCGAGTGTTGTCCAATTCGATGTTTTTCATTGTCTTTAGCCAAATAAGGGGACTATTTCAAAAAGTTACGGAGCTCTAAATGTGAGTGGAACGAGGCTATGAGAGGCGAGATTTGTCGAGTGTTGCTGTCTGTTTCTGTGTATTTAATTGTCCTTCGCTGAATAGGAGGACTTCTTCGTAAGGGTCGTGGTTTTGTCCACTGTTGTCCTTGTCGGTGTCTCTGATATGTGTACCTGTTAGTGCATCGCTGTTTGCGACTATTGTTGAAATGGGTACTCCTGGCGTGATTGTAAAGACTTAGAGACCTGTTTGGACAATCAATTGTTGAACGGACTGGTCTGTGGAATTGTTATAACGGCGCTTTCTGGGTTTTCAATAGTCGTTCTCTTGTCGGCTTTGGTCTTACTCATCTTTGACACTGTCTAGTCCTGTGAAAATGCAACTTGATTTCGCTTTCACGTCGACTGGTTACAGAGTCGCTACACCCTTGAGTCGAAAATTCACAACTAATTGACTCGCTGTCCGCGAACCGGTATCTTCTTCGGCAAAACTTCTCACTTCAAAAGCACAGTCCTTTATTCTCATCAGAATTGGGCAGGCGTTTACGTGAGAACAGACAATCCCTCCATGCACTTGAAAATAATATACCCAAAATCCACAGCCTGACAGCAGAGAGCATTTTTTTCATGAAGTAATTTCTAAATGCCATCGACGGCTTGTGCACTGGGATTTTTAAAATTGTTTTATTTTATTGTTTTTTTTTTAAAATTATTATTTAATCAGATTGTGCGTTAACTAGCGTGTGAGTGTGCCTGCGTCGGGCTTTGATCAAAACAGAAACATCTTTCAAAGATTTTTGAAGATCTTCAATCTGCTTTTGTGCCTCTGCGGAAATTCATCGGAAATCCTTTGTTTGTGTGTTTTCTTTGCTTATTATTTGTTTATTTATTTGCTTGCTTGCTTCTTTTTTGTTGTTGATTTTTTTATTAGTTCACTTTATGTTAGTTAAAATGGAGAAAAATAAGAAGAAAGCAAACCCGCCCTCAGGACATAATTAACCAGCAAACAATGGATGTTCCTATTTCTTTGTCGGCTTCTCTGTACAATTTTCCTCAAATCCTCTGAGGTAGTAAACGGGATTCGATTTTGACCAAACCGCCAGTTCAAAAAGACTTCGCCGGCGTCAGGTTTTGGTTTAACGGTAACACTGATCATTTAAAGTCGCCCAAGTGGTTAAACAGGCTGAGTTCGATTTGACAAACCGCTGAAAACCGCTGAAGACCTCTTGAGAGCGCCGAGGGCTGGGCTAAGAGGCTGTGCTGAGAGGCGCCTCCGTGCAAGCGACAGAGAGAGAGAGAGAGATAGAGAGAGAGATAGAGATGGTAACGGGGTGACGGTGTGAGTGTTCTCTCCTCACACAAGTGTCATCCTGCACAGCTTATTGACGCAGGTCTTTGCTTGTGTCAGCTTGCGGGGTGTTGGGGTGGGCCACAGCATTTCACAGATAGAAATCTCTTCGGATATCTAGGACTCAAGTCGTCGGCGAAGAGAGGGCGGGGGAACACCATGTTTTTCTTTTGTTGTGAAACCCTTGCGGACATGGAAAATATAATAGATTATTGCTGTTTAGATTATTATTTGCAAAAGCTATTAGTTTTTAATTAGTAACGGAGATTAGTTTGACATGGTTATACATGGTTAGAAAGTTACATCTGTGGTTCAGAACGCACAACGCCTACAAATACTAACAAACATAAAATAAAATAAGTAAAGAGTAAAGGAAATAACATAAGTATGTATTGTTCTTAAAAGGGAATGTCTTAGCTTTAAAATAAAATTCACAGCACGTGCACCTTTAGTTATGACATTGCGTCGTGGGTCCCTCCTTGGTTATTGTTTTTCTTCTTTTTCTTCTATCCTTTTGATTAACACTTATTTATTTTAACCCTCAAAGAACAACTATTTTTATGTATTGTTTACTTCTGTAGTAATAACATTTGTTTTTCTTAGTTCACCTTCCATCTTTGTACTGTGAAGCGTAGTTGGATGTTGTTGGGTTTTTAAAGATATTACTCTGTTCCGGCCATTATGTCTGATTTGATACTATTTATCGAACAACATTTACATGAGTTGTACTTAAAAAAAACTGATTTGAACCGGGATTGGGGTTCAGGATATTAAACTTCATACTCATGAATGTGTCTGTGTATGAATTGTTTCAGGACACACAAGGTTTCCGCGACACACCGCTGGCCATGCTAGCCGCCCAGTGCAGTAAGATCACCAACAAGTCGCCCCCACCCCTCGCCGAGGCCACCGTCGGCAAAGGTTTTCTCCCTTGGAAGAAGCCAGGCCTTGCCCCTTCCACCACGCACGTTTCCGGTTTCCACCTGACATCACCACGCATGTCATCGTCTCTGACGACACCACTCACCATGCAGTCCAACGGTTTGACGTACAGCCGCTCCCCAAGTGGGACTCCGACTGGCAACCACAGTAGCTACGGCAGTAACGAGCACTTCTTGTATCCTACTACTACATCCTCTTCACAGAGCGACAATTTATCGCAGGTATGAACATATTGTAATTTTCTTTGGCTGTCTCTATTCAAGAGTTCGCTAGAATCAAGTTCTGTTGATTTTATCGGACAGAAATGTCACAATGAATTATAACCCCCCAAAAATCCAGTGCTCTATATGCACTTTTTGAAACACATTCGACTTGAACTCTTTGTTGATACAAAGTCTTAGTGACGAATTGACCCTTTACTGTAAAGAAATACACTATTCTTAATTTCACTCGGTCCGTACTTCAGTCATACCAATCGTCATAATTTGTGTAAGTTGCAAAGTTCACAAGCCAATGACTACAATGTGTACAGTGGCACTGGTGTTTGTACTGTCTTTTTATTACACTGTATTATTATGTCCAATGCAAGCTTTCAGTACAATTATTAACCCGCGGACACTGGTCATTTGCAGGCGACCTATCTGCCCAAGATGGACAGCTCCGGCCTTGGCCACAACACGGCGCCCAGCTTCAGCGGCATGTACACCAGGGTGCCCTCCGTCACTGGTCACTATGAGTCCTGGCCCTTCCCAGGCATGTCCGCCGCCCACCCCCCGAGTCACCAGAGCCTCAAGACGTCGGCCGAGATGAACGTGGCCGCCATGAACGGGGCGTCCTCGTGGTGCTGGGACATGCACACAGCCGCGGCAGCTCACAACGTGCACAGTGCCGGGGCCGGGAACTGGTTGGATTCGTCGTCCTTGCACCCCCAGCTGAACGTGTCGTACGCCGACTACGCCAGCCCCCTCGGCCACCCCCTCACCTCCTCCCCCAGCGCCGCCTTGTTGTCTCAGGGCCAGCACCTGTTGCAGGACACCTACAAGGGCATGCTCCCGTCCCACCAGTCTGACCCCTTGGCCGCTGCCTCCTCTGTCAGTCACTTCCTCCCCCGCCCCTCCCTCACCTCCCCCCGCTCCTCCCGCCGCTACACGGGGCGCGCCACGTGCGACTGCCCCAACTGCCAGGAGGCGGACCGTCTGGGGCCTGCCGGAGAACACCTCAGGAAGCGCAACATCCACAGCTGCCACATCCCAGGCTGCGGCAAGGTCTACAACAAGACCTCTCACCTCAAGGCCCACCTCCGCTGGCACACCGGGGAGAGGCCTTTCGTCTGTAACTGGCTCTTCTGCGGCAAGCGCTTCACGCGCTCCGACGAGCTGCAGCGTCACCTGAGGACTCACACGGGGGAGAAGCGGTTTGCCTGCCCCACCTGCAACAAGCGCTTCATGCGCTCCGACCACCTGGCCAAGCACAACAAGACCCACT
The DNA here is from genome assembly GCF_037325665.1 of Littorina saxatilis. Lineage (NCBI taxonomy): Eukaryota > Metazoa > Mollusca > Gastropoda > Littorinimorpha > Littorinidae > Littorina > Littorina saxatilis. Next base: position 61,682,127 of record NC_090246.1, on the reverse strand, counting down.
CGGCCTGTGGCGGCAAGAAGGAAGGGTCGTCTGGTAGCGACACGGAGAACAGTCAGGACAACACCTCCCTCAACTCACCGCCTTCCTCCAGGCACGGTCTGGGTGCCGGAGGACTGCCAGGAGCGGGTTCACCACCCCTGGTCAAAGAGGAGCCCAGGCTTCGGTGATGATGTTGCTGTTTTCACGTGCATACTTTCGGACTGAACTGTACTTTCTCTCCCTCTCTCTGCGATGGCCAAGTGTTCTGAACCCAGTGTGCGGACACCAAACTGGAAAAAAGTCTTTGACTCCGTGAATATGGTGATGGCCAAACTCTTAGTGGTGAAGAAGTCTTTGACTGCTAACATTTGCTGCAATCTCATTTTTTGGGGTGAAGATGTATCTAGCTGACATGTCTGATGTACGTCAACCTCTGGAGATGGAGCTGATAGATATCTGCAGGGTTAACTTAACCGTACTGTACCAGCTCAAACACTGAGAATATAAAAAGTCGTTTCTGACCTGTGTATTCGACATCTTCAAATACAGTTGACTGCATCCTTTTGAGATACAAGGCCAAGCTCCTTCAGCTAACGTTTCTACGTTGGACAGGTACCCACAATGTTTTGTCAAGTGTAACAGCCCAACCTGTTAGTGTTGAGAGGGAGTCGTGGAAAAGGAGACGCCAACGATGATTGGGTCTCAGACTAAGTTGACAGGAAAAGTCAACTTAAAGTCCTTCACACTTAAAACACTGACGAAAGTATTCAGGAATGCGAGTGAGTGCTACGACAATTGACAATTCACGTTTTTCTATATTTGGGTTCGACTTGTCTGGTCTCATGCGAGCCAAGACTAGAGAAATGTCCGAGTTCTACGACATAGATACTGGCATTCCATGCGTATACAGAACTGTTTCGTTCTGAGGCGTGGAATGTGACTTTCTTTAGAGTATGCATGCGAAGACGTGGAAAGCACACTGTGACCGAAGCTGTCCAAACGAATGTGTTCCGAAGGAGAGAGAAAACTGACTATGAACTTGTAATTTGGCCACACTGTGCATGAGAGAGAAATGCTGACAATTACGTCGGATTTAGAAGAATGTGTTCAGTCAGTAAAGAAACAAGTGCCTGCCGTGCAGTCACAAGACAAACATTACAGACACATGAAGTCCCTCTGGAATTGAACTGGCAGAGTGTACTAGACAACAATGCCATGTCACAATTGTTATCTGGGTACTTTATTTTTCTTGATATTTAAGGTAAGTATGTTCTTGTTCTTTGTAAATGTTTGTTGATACAAGAGTGATCTCGTGAGGGTTTTTGTTTTGTTTCCTTATATTTTTACACAAGAAAAGCACAGTGTGGAGGTTCACAATTAATCTTTAAAAACATTTTTTTAAACTATCACTTTTTTTGTGGCTAAAGCCTACTACGCAGTTTAAAATCTGAAATGGAGTTGTAGTTTTGTGTCAAAATGTGCATTCGCTATTGTTTAAAGAAAAAGGTCAAAATATTCATAACGGATTAAATCATGAAAAATAAACTGTCGCTTTGGGGAACAAATTCACAGGGCGCTTGTTATCGATGTACATAGCTGATTTGTCTCTCTCAAATGTGTGTACGAGGTTGTAAAAAACTAGCCATGACAATCCATCATTTGCATAATGAAACCAACAACAGTGTCTTTCACGAGCGAGCAGAGACACTAAAAAAAACTCACAATTGTATTTACAAGCTTTAATAGATATGTTCCGTTCTTTTATTCTGACCTTTGAATCCTTGATTCCATGCTGAATAAAAGTGTTTTGTTAGTTATTGGTTTATCTTTCTTTATGAAGAACGAATGATAATGACGTTGCCATGACAACAATGAGCTGTTACTAAACCCGTGACATTTTATCGAAAAGAAGTGTAGTTTTTTGTTGGTTTTTTTCGTGCGTCTTTTTAAATAAAAAACCCATTGATTTTGTGTGTGTCTTTTGTCTTATAATTTTACTTGTGGGTTTGTTTGTCTGTTTTTGAGTGGTTTTTTTTCGTGTTTTTTGTTTGTTTGCGTTTTCTATCTTGTTTGGTGAGAGGTGGAAAATGGATTCGGGACATACAAGATTTTCCCCTTTTGTGTGTGTGCGTGGATCACATTGAACCATTCGTTTTTGTTTTTGTTTTTTGTTTTTTTGGTTTCCACTTCACATACTGATGATGCAGAGAATAATACACTGACACACGAGTTAATCAGTCTTTATGGTCTGTAAACTGTTTCAAGTATTTGAAAGCATTTATGTTATAAACAAAAGAACTTGTTATGAAACAATTTAAAATGTGTTGAATGAGCTATGCTCATTTTTCATTTTTTTCCTGACCCCTGTTTTTCTTTCTTTTTTTTCCTTCGTTTTTTTGTTTTTTTTGTGCAGAGAAAAAAAACAATAGAAATTTGAGGCTGGGGTGCGCTTTTTATTTGTGTTCTATAAACTAATAATTCACTGTGTTCTCTTCGTGTTAATTCCTAGCAATAATTTGTAATGTGTTGATGTTCTGTTGATATGTTAATGATTTCAAATTTATTCATATGTTCATGATTCTAACATTGGAATGTTGTTGTTGTTTTTTTTTGGTTTTTTTTATTGAATATGTTCATATGACCCACAATTTAAGCAAATTTTTTTATAGAGACCAAAATTGATTGCTTAGGCATAATTTGTTTTGTTTTCGTTAATTTCATTCCATATCTGGTGTGAGTGCTATTATCAACATGCTTTTTTTTTTTTAGATACAGGTTAGTTTTGAAGAAATTGTGTTTGACATAAAGTTAAACAATTAACTAATTCATCGTCTTTCAATACTTCAATTACAAGAGAACGTGAATACTGCATAATTTCAAAGTGCAAAGGAATAATTCATGGACATTTTGGTCCTTTGATCTAATACTGAACCAATTGAAAAATATAATATCGCGGTAAGCCGGAATCTAAAAACAAATATGGTTAAGTAAATTATAAGACAAGTCGCGTAAGGCGAAATTACTACATTTAGTCAAGCTGTGGAACTCACAGAATGAAACTGAACGCACTGCAGTTTTTCACAATGACCGTAGTCCGCCGCTATTGCAAAAGGCAGTGAAAGTGACGAGCCTGTTCAGCGCGGTAGCGGTTGCGCTGTGCTGCATAGCACGCTTTACTGTACCTCTCTTCGTTTTAACTTTCTGAGCGTGTGTTTAATCCAAACATATCATATCTATATGTTTTTGGAATTAGGAACCGACAAGGAATAAGATAAAATTGTTTTTAAAACAATTTCGGACATTTATTTTAATCATAATTTTTATATTTTTAATTTTCAGAGCTTGTTTTTAATTCGAATATAACATATCTATATGTTTTTGGAATCAGAACATGATGAAGAATAAAATAAAAGTAATTTTGGATCGTTTTATAAAAAAAATAATTTTAATTACAATTTTCAGATTTTTAATGACCAAAGTCATTAATTAATTTTTAAGCCTCCATGCTGAAATGCAATACCGAAGTCCGGCCTTCGTCGAAGATTGCTTGGCCAAAATGTCAATCAATTTGATTGAAAAATGAAGGTGTGACAGTGCCGCCTCAACTTTTACAAAAAGCCGGATATGACGTCATAAAAGACATTTATCGAAAAAATGAAAAAATATCTGGGGATATCATACCCAGGAACTCGCATGTAAAATTTCATAAAGATCGGTCCAGTAGTTTAGTCTGAATCGCTCTACACACACACACGCACAGACACGCACAGACACACACACACACATACACCACGACCCTCGTCTCGATTCCCCCTCTATGTTAAAACATTCAGTCAAAACTTGACTAAAATAAAAAAGGAGAATTTGGCAACGTTGATTGTAGCCTACTGTATCAAACATATCTCGCCACTTCAAAACTGCCGCCGACTTATAGGCCTATAAATTATCATAATTGACTTGTTTCCTTTTTTGTGTGTGTGTTTTTTTTGTTTTTTTTTAAATGATTATGACCTGCCTTTCTGAGCCTGGTGGAGTGTTGAAGAATGCAATGAGAGTGTGTTACAAACATGTTTTGTTTTCAGTGGTTCTTTTTTTTTCTCCTCGGTTATCTTGTTTCTGAAAAGTTGTATTCATTTTTCTAAAATTACAATGTTATTTTTTTCACGTTTTGCAAAACTTGTCCACCCAAAGCACTTTTATTCAAAATAAACCCAAAGAGGTGTAAGAAATGGCTCTTCAGTCGCGAAAAGAACCCAATAAAGAAAGGGTTAGTTTCAATTTTGATATCACAAAAACGTTTTTAGAATTTACATAAACAAGTTAATAAGAAAAGGTCGAAATTTATATGTAGCGAAGACAACGTTTCTTGTGAATGAATGTTTTTTTATGACTATGGTGGAATCAGAAGCAACACTTAGTTTATCTTGAAGATACCATGTAAAAAAAAAATTGTCATGATATTTCAAAACCCCAATGTTTTTATCACCCCTTGATCATAATACTTCATATCACTGCGACATACGTTTCCACCTGCATGTGAGTTGGTCTTACAATGATGCGCGATTGGTTTTGTTTCTTGAACGTTGAGGTTGTGTACATTGTTTGCTGTTACCTCGTATATTGGCGTAATCGTGTTGTACATTGAACATTGAATTGTGTGAATAGAGTTTTTCAAAATGCAGTGTGGGGGATTTATTTTGAGATAAATAAAAGTTAATTTTACCCAGTCACGCTTGGTTTTGCTGGTGTGTGTGTGTGTGTGTGTGTGTGTGTGTGTGTGTGTGTGTGTGTGTGTGTGTGTGTGTGTGTGTGTGTGTGTGTGTGCGTGCGCGTGTGCGTGCGCGTGTGTGTGTGGACGGGGAATTATTTTGCTTGACAAGCAATCGAGGGAGAGAAAGAGATAGAAAGCAAGAGTAAGACAGAGAGAGACAGACAGACAGACACACAGGCACACAAACACACAGACAGACAGACACGCAGAGAAAAAGAGAAAGGAAAAGAGAAAGATAGATATATAGAGAGATCGAGAGAGAGGGAGAGAGAGAGAGAGAGAGAGAGAGAGAGAGAGAGAGAGAGAGAGAGAGAGAGTGCGAGAGAGAGAGAGAGAGAGAGAGAGAGAGAGAGAGAGAGGAAGAGATAGAGAGACAGACAGACAGAGGGAGAGTGTGAAAGAAAGAGAGATAGAGAAAGAGGGAGAGCAACGTTTTCACCGTACATCATCCACCTATATTTTTCTCCCTCTCACTTCGTGACAAATCAAATTTTATTCCAACAACATCAATAAAAAGCATGAAAACGTCTGCATCCCATGAGGCATACAAACCACCTATACATGCATGTAAAAAAAATATATTGTCAAAAAAGCATGAACCGTGCAATATTTAACCAACGTTTCTACAGGGTGTAAGATCGGCGTGTTTTCAGAGCGCTAGCTTTTGTGACCACAAATGCCATATTTCCTCCTTTATCCCCTCTGTCAAAGGGCTGTACTCATGGAACCCACCTGTCAGTTTGCGCTCCGTTTGACAGCATGAAAGAACACCATATCTTTCTGGCACATGTTGCGGATAGTCTACATGAAAAGGTGTATATACTGTTTTTATTAATTCTTTTTGCTTTTTGTTATGTATCGTTTCGGTTAATGTTGAAGATAGTCTATATGAAAAGAAGGTGTATTATGTTTTTATTCATGTTAGATTTATTTTTGTATGTGTCTTTTCGGGAGGGTATATTTTGTTCTGTTCGGCGCTCTTTTCTCAATATTTTTGTTGTTGATATTGATTTGCAAACAGAGAGAGGTATATTCACATTTGATGCTCTTCGTTTTCTTCTGAATTTTTAGTTGTTTTGTCCATGTCTGTATTTCTGTGTTTTTTAATTTGTAAGTGTGTGATAATGGCTCAGACTGCATGTCCGCTTACCTATCTCTCAGTCATTTTCTATTTGCGTTCCACTGTGTCGATGTCTCAATTCCAACGTTTCTCTCTCACACGAACATATGAAGGCAGGCAGACATGCACACACATACAGAGAAACCAAGAGACAGGGAGAGATACACACGGCCATGCAGTCCAACAGACCATGAACGGATTGGCGGACATTCATATTTTATTGTTTGTTTCATTGTTTATGTGAAACTGAGTAGGTTTTTTTCCCCCCCAACCTCAGTTGCATGCAGGTTGCTACTCCAGTAGTTTTTTTGCTTTCTCTCTCTTTTTTTTTCCGGGGGGGAGGGGGGGGGCTTGGAGCAATCCTTCTTTATATGTCTTTTTCTTTTCTCAATCAAATGTGTACATTTTTAAATCAACAGACTTTATCAATAAACTAATATGTTACAAAAAAACAAAAAACTTCTTAACATGTGGGGTTAATAATGAAACCTTTTAAAATATAAACAGCGTTCACGCACAAAGGATTATCCAGTTTTGATTACATTTTGCACGAGCGGTTTTCACGGCGTTTGACCTTTGGGGTCAGCGTCATCCGAATTGTAGAAGCAGACAGTTATCTGATGCTGATAACATCAGATAATCCTCCTTCATCCACCTTCATCCTCCTGCTTACTCAGCCGTCACAAAACACGAGAAAATCTAGATGGAGGGGAACTGGAAAGAAATCGCCAAAACACAATGCATTAAGCTTGGTGGGAAAGGACAACACTCATAAAAAAAGAGATATGTGTTCTGTTCGACGTGATTCGCTAGCCATCTTCACACAATCTGGCATACCAGTGTGCGCTTAATATCCTTTCTTTGTCGTCTTTTGATTTTGTTTTATTTAATCAATCTATTTGTTTATTTCTTATTTATTTCTCTCTTCTTTCTTCTCACTCTGTGTGTCTGTCTGTGTGTCTGGCTGGCCGGCTGGCTGGCTGCCTGGCTGGCTGGCTGGCTCTCTCTCTCTCTCTCTCTCTCTTCCTCTTTATCTTTATTTTCTTTTTCTTTTTGGAGTACGATTAATTTGCTTGGAATGCTTGTGACACTAATACGCTCAATTAGACGCTCACTGTTGCAGTTTGCTCTTTCCACTGACAATGGTGACAGCCGGGGGCAGTAGGTGGAAACGTCAAGGTACATGTACCATGACCACTTTGAGCCAACATTTGCTTGTAAAATACTGTTCAAAACTGTTCATAAAAATAGATTAGCTCAAAGGGAAAGAGCATACAACGAAAGCTAGAGTAAAGTGAGGGTAGTGAGAGTTATAGTATAGTTAGGGTTACAGTTAGATTATATATAGATAAGACAGAACGGACAGAAAGTGAAAAACAAAAACATTAAAATGGAACAGATCAATAGATACAAATAATAAACAAAAAAGTGAAACAGAAAAACCAATCAATGTAAACTTAGGATTGCAGGGGAGAGGTTGAGGACCAGAACAAAAAGAGGGGCACAAGCACGCTGTGAATCACCAAGAACAACATTCGATAACAAATGTGCGGACTGAATTCATCTACACATGCAAACCTGAAATTTATATAACTGAAGCTGCATTTGTGTATAAGCAAAAAATAGATCAATAAAAAAAGAAGCCAAGAATTGTATCAGTGAATAAATGAATACATGAATAAAGTGATGGACAAGTAAAAGAAAGAATGAATGAATCAATTAGTGAATCAATCAATCAAGCAAACAAGTTAGCAAGCAAGCAATGTACAAATAGATAATTAATAAAAAGCTAATATAATAACATAGAAATACATATTTGGCATAGTAGCACATCAAAGCTTGAAAGTAGTTTTGTGGTTTTTATTTTAAGTTGTGACACTTCGATCATGAGGACATGCGTATTAGATTTATTTGTTTGTTTGTTTGTTTGCTTAACGCCCAGCCGACCACGAAGGGCCATATCAGGGCGGTGCTGCTTTGACATGTAACGTGCGCCACACACAAGACAGAAGTCGCAGCACAGGCTTCATGTCTCACCCAGTCACATTATTCTGACACCGGACCAACCAGTCCTAGCACTAACCCCATAATGCCAGACGCCAGGCGGAGCAGCCACTAGATTGCCAATCTTAAAGTCTTAGGTATGACCCGGCCGGGGTTCGAACCCACGACCTCCCGATCACGGGGCGGACGCCTTACCACTAGACCAACCGTGCCGGTTATTAGATTTATATTCTCAGTATTAGTATATTACACTGGTGCTTCACTACAAATATTTTGATTTGTTAATTTGCTTGTTTGTTTGTTTGTTTGTTTGTTGGCGTTTTGTTTTTGTTTGTTTGTTTGTTTGTTTGTTTGTTTGTGTTCGTTGTGTTAGTTTGTATTCTTGTTTCCTTGGTTTCTTGGTTTGTGTGTGTGTGTGTCTTGTTGATTGTTCATGTTTGTTTACTTTTATGTTTTCTTGTTTTTGTTCCTGTTTTTGTTTTTAACAGAACTTGATGGAATGCATACCCAAAATCCTATATCGTGTAAAAAGAACAATGCTTCTCATTCAGAATCATCTGCTAGAAATGTCATTCTTACAACAAAGTTACTGAACCAGCGAAAGTAAAGAGGCAATGTATGATACAACGAATAATGTAACAAAAACGAATAATTTACACCGCCCCCGAATAATGTAACAATTGTTACATTATTCGGGGGTAGCCCTTTTTTCAACTTAAAAAAAGTTAGCCCATTTCGCCCCCATCCCATTTTCGCGACATTTCACGGGCCAAGTGTCATTTTACCACCATATCATGTACCATGAGCTCCACATCCCATTTTGGCGCAATCCCTTTTCGCCGTTATCCCATTTCGCCCCCATCCCATTTTCGCGACATTTCATATGCCAAGTGTCATTTTACCACCGTGTCATACCACTAGCGCCCACATTCCATTTTGTCGCCATGCTGTTTTGCCGTCATCCCATTTCGCCGCCATCCCTATTTCGCGACATTTTGGATTGTGGCAAAAATGGGATTTCGCGTAAACAGAATGTCTTCCTAGTTGAATAACGCAGTATAGTACAACTGTAGTATAGTGACGCTTGGCAAGAAGAATAAATCAACAAGTCGCGTAAGGCGAAAATACAACATTTAGTCAAGCTGTCGAACTCACAGAATGAAACTGAACGCAATGCAATTTTTCAGCAAGACCGTATACTCGTAGCATCGTCAGTCCACCGCTCATGGCAAAGGCAGTGAAATTGACAAGAAGAGCGGAGTTTTAGTTGCGCTGAGAAGGATAGCACGCTTTTCTGTACCTCTCTTCGTTTTAACTTTCTGAGCGTGTTTTTAATCCAAACATATCATATCTATATGTTTTTGGAATCAGGAACCGACAAGGAATAAGATGTTTTTAAATTGATTTCGAAAATTTTCATTTTGATCATAATTTTTATATTTTTAATTTTCAGAGCTTGTTGTTAATCCAAATATAACATATTTATATGTTTTTGGAATCAGAAAATGATGAAGAATAAGATGAACGTATATTTGGATCGTTTTATAAAAACATTTTTTTTTTTTAATTTTCAGATTTTTAATGACCAAAGTCATTAATTAATTTTTAAGCCACCAAGCTGAAATGCAATACCGAAGTCCGGCCTTTGTCGAAGATTGCTTGGCCAAAATTTCAATTTAATTAATTGACAGTGCCGCCTCAACTTTTACAAAAAGCCGGATATGACGTCATCAAAGGTATTTATCGAAAAAAAGAAAAACAAGTCGCGTAAGGCGAAAATACAACATTTAGTCAAGTAGCTGTCAAACTCACAGAATGAAACTGAACGCAATGCAACGCAGCAAGACCGTATACTCGTAGCATCGTCAGTCCACCGCTCACGGCAAAGGCAGTGAAATTGACAAGAAGAGCGGGGGAGTAGTTGCGCTGAGAAGGATAGCACGCTCTTCTGTACCTCTCTTCGTTTCAACTTTCTGAGCGTGTTTTTAATCCAAATATATTATATCTATATGTTTTTGGAATCAGGAGCCGACAAGGAATAAGATGAAAGTGTTTTTAAATTGATTTCGAAAATTTAATTTTGATAATAATTTTTATATATTTAATTTTCAGAGCTTGTTTTTAATCCAAATATAACATATTTATATGTTTTTGGAATCAGCAAATGATGGAAAATAAGATGAACGTAAATTTGGATCGTTTTAAAATATTTTTTTTACAATTTTCAGATTTTTAATGACCAAAGTCATTAATTAATTTTTAAGCCACCAAGCTGAAATGCAATACCGAAGTCCGGGCTTTGTCGAGCATTACTTGACCAAAATTTCAACCAATTTGGTTGAAAAATGAGGGCGTGACAGTGCCGCCTCAACTTTCACGAAAAGCCGGATATGACGTCATCAAAGACATTTATCAAAAAAATGAAAAAAACTTATGGGGATTTCATACCCAGGAACTCTCATGTCAAATTTCATAAAGATCGGTCCAGTAGTTTAGTCTGAATCGCTCTACACACACACACAGACACACACACACACACACACACACACACACACACACACACGCACGCACGCACATACACCACGACCCTCGTCTCGATTCCCCCCTCTACGTTAAAACATTTAGTCAAAACTTGACTAAATGTAAAAACCATCCGGGGATATCATTCCCAGGAACTCTCATGTCAAATTTCTTAAAGATCGGTCCAGTAGTTTGGTCTGAATCGCTCTACACACACACACACACACACACACACACACACACAGACACACACACACACATACACCAGGACCCTCGTCTCTATTCCCCCTCTATGTTAAAACATTTAGTCAAAACTTGACTAAATGTCAAAAATGGGATGGCGGCCAAATGGGATGGTGTCAAAATGGGATGTCGCGCTATTGTTATGACACGGTAATAAAATGACGCTTGGCTTGTGAAATGTCGCGACAATGGGATGGGGGCGAAATGTAATGGCGGTGAAACCGCATGGCGGCCAAATGGGATATGGTGTCAAAATGGGATGTCGCGCTATTGTTATGACATGTTAGTAAAATGACGCTTGGCTTGTGAAATGTCGCGAAAATGGGATGGGGCAAAAAATGGGACGGCGGCAAAATGGGATTGCACCAAAATGGGATGTGGATCTAAAACCACCCCCACCACTCAGCGTAGAGGCTCTAAACAAGAAAAATTAATAATGATAAAAGGCATGCATTACTTTGTGGAATGCGATATTTTCACATTTTTACATATTTACAAATCGCGGTTTTAGGTTCGACGTGATTTGTAAAAAAAAAAATGTTGTGATCCAAATCACGGGTTAACAACACACATTTGCTGTCAAACGTTTTTTCATGAATTCCCTGCAGATCCGAATAATCCTTAGCAAAACACAGTAAGCAAATCTATTACAGCATTATTTTGGAAATATAAATTCGGTTTCGAGCTTGCACAAAAACAATGTTACCAGTTTAATGAAAGAAACAAGATTAAGACTGTTGCGTTGTGGTGGCCTTCGTACTACATTCCATAAATATTCTGTTGTTAGAATGGGTAAATCCCATAGTGCAGATTTAACATAGGTCGTATTGTGTTAGAAATAGACTTCATTGACCTTTTGTTCTATTCCTGTAACAAACAAAAATATTGGTAAAACATTAAACAGAAATTCTATCTTAAAAAAGCAAACAACAATCTAATTTGTATAATTATTCATTGGTATTGTACATAATTCTGAATATTTACACTCAGATAGCAACTACTCTTCTTGTGCTTACAAAATATGTGTCGGTGTGTATTGATATGGAACTCCATTAGAAACTAGACACATTTTTAGTTACGAATAAAGGTTTGGGAACCTAGAATCAAAGAAAAGAACAAGTGACAGAACGAAAAAGATTGGACCTGATGTCGGAAAAAACCCTCATCCCAAAACAAGCAAACAAAACCGCGACGACACTTATCTTAATTCCTGTACAAAAGTGTTTTTTTCCACGTGTATTTTAACAGGATGTTTGAAGCCCCACACACATATGGGAAAGCCGAGGCTAATAATGGCGGCCACCATGTGCTATGTCCCAAATCCTACTACAAGTCGGGAATAACACATTAAAATACACATATTAATTCGCACGCTCATTTACAAACATAAATGTGACCCTCCACCACGAAATGAGTCGCATGTCACCTCGCGCGGTTCTGCGCTAGGCTTAATATAAGTCCGGGGAGTGTCTGGTAACAGTGTGAGGGTCACCTTAGTCACAGGCTTATAACTCAAACAGTTTTTGCTCTTTTCTAAAACGGTTTTCACCACTGGATAGAGCATAAAACGATCTTTAGGAAAATGTAAAATATGAACATCATGCAAAGGTGACATGTGACTCATTCCGTGGTGGAGGGTCACAAATATTCATTATCACATACACATTCATGCACCTGCCTCCGGGCATATAATGCAATGCATTTCCAAAAATATGATGACATTTGTTTTTTCTCCGATAAGAGAAAAATATTTCTTATATCCGGAGTCTCCCGATAAGAAAAACCTCGAATGTAAGAAAGCAGAAATAATTTCTCCTGGACACTCTTATAAACCCTTTGTTCTTGACCTCACTGGTTCATTCGCATCATTACGCACGAATTTGTGTGCATCACAATAATTATCAGTCTAGTGTTTCCTAGTGAATTATATTTATAAAGAAAATCTCGATAGCAATTTCAAGGAAAAGCTACATCCGCCACGAATAATGTAACAATTGTTACATTATTCGTTTTTGTTACATTATTCGTTGTATCAAATTTCATCTCACACGGCATCACTGCAGAGCGCCTAGAACTGTACCCACGGAATATGCGCGATATAAGCCTCATTGATTGATTGATTGATTGATGTAACCTGCATTTACTCCCTCATCAAGTCAAACAACTCCCGCTCCCCAGCTCCCCAAACACCGCCTCTACCCCACCCATACCCTTCTCACATCACCGTGTCATTCTTAAACCCCACCCATACCCATCTCACACCACCCCTACCCCACCCATACCCATCTCACACCACCGTGTCATTCTTAAACTCCACCCATACCCATCCCACACCACCGTGTCATTCTTAAACCCCACCCATACCCATCTCACACCACCGTGTCATTCTTAAACGTACCCATACCCATCTCACACCACCGTGTCATTCTTAAACCCCACCCATACCCATCTCACACCACCGTGTCATTCTTAAACCCCACCCATACCCATCTCACACCACCGTGTCATTCTTAAACCCCACCCATACCCATCTCACACCACCGTGTCATTCTTAAACCCCACCCATACCCATCTCACACCACCGTGTCATTCTTAAACCCCACCCATACCCATCTCACACCACCGTGTCATTCTTAAACCCCACCCATACCCATCTCACACCACCGTGTCATTATTAAACCCAACCCATTCCCATCTCACACCACCGTGTCATTCTTAAACCCAACCCATACCCATCTCACACCACCGTGTCATTCTTAAACCCAACCCATACCCATCTCACACCACCGTGTCGTTCTTAAACCCCACCCATACCCATCTCACACCACCGTGTCATTCTTAAACTCAACCCATACCCATCTCACACCACCGTGTCATTCTTAAACCCCACCCATACCCATCTCACACCACCGTGTCATTCTTTAAACCCCACCCATACCCATCTCACACCACCGTGTCATTCTTAAACGCCACCAATTTTGGCGAACCATTGTTTCGCAGCACAGTCGAAACAACTGACAAGAACCGAGCTGACATTTCTCCTGACAGGGAGACTGGAATTATCGCCAATAAAGCAGAACGACCCAGCGCCGCACGCGTCAAGACAAGCACGGCAAAAACTTACACGAGCCTCAAAGATGTCTTCCTCTCGTGTTAACCTCTCATATAAACCAGCACACGTCTGTCCTGGCTTTCATATGAAACTATGATACTTTAGCAAAAGGCCTTCCGCAGGGACTTTTATCAAACATACATAATTCAGAAATGATTGAACACAAATTCAAATCTTAGGCAAATTGTATTGACAAACGCTTTCTCCTCCTGCACATACACAGCACACTCAAGTCATCACCATCATCCATACATCCTTCACATACACAGCACACTCAAGTCATCACCAATCATCCATACATCCTTCACATACACAGCACACTCAAGTCATCACCAATCATCCATACATTCTTCACATATAGCACACTCAAGTCATCACCAATCATCCATACATTCTTCACATACACAGCACACTCAAGTCATCACCAATCATCCATACATTCTTCACATACACAGCACACTCAAGTCATCACCAATCATCCATACATTCTTCACATACACAGCACACTCAAGTCATTACCAATCATCCATACATTCTTCACATACACAGCACACTCAAGTCATTACCAATCATCCATACATTCTTCACATACACAGCACACTCAAGTCATTACCAATCATCCATACATTCTTCACATACACAGCACACTCAAGTCATTACCAATCATCCATACATTCTTCACATACACAGCACACTCAAGTCATCACCAATCATCCATACATTCTTCACATACACAGCACACTCAAGTCATCACCAATCATCCATACATTCTTCACATACACAGCACACTCAAGTCATTACCAATCATCCATACATTCTTCACATACACAGCACACTCAAGTCATCACCAATCATCCATACATTCTTCACATACACAGCACACTCAAGTCATCACCAATCATCCATACATTCTTCACATACACAGCACACTCAAGTCATTACCAATCATCCATACATTCTTCACATACACAGCACACTCAAGTCATTACCAATCATCCATACATTCTTCACATACACAGCACACTCAAGTCATTACCAATCATCCATACATTCTTCACATACACAGCACACTCAAGTCATTACCAATCATCGATACATTCTTCACATACACAGCACACTCAAGTCATCACCAATCATCCATACATTCTTCACATACACAGCACACTCAAGTCATCACCAATCATCCATACATTCTTCACATACACAGCACACTCAAGTCATTACCAATCATCCATACATTCTTCACATACACAGCACACTCAAGTCATCACCAATCATCCATACATTCTTCACATACACAGCACACTCAAGTCATCACCAATCATCCATACATTCTTCACATACACAGCACACTCAAGTCATTACCAATCATCCATACATTCTTCACATACACAGCACACTCAAGACATCACCAATCATCCATACATTCTTCACATACACAGCACACTCAAGTCATTACCAATCATCCATACATTCTTCACATACACAGCACACTCAAGTCATCACCAATCATCCATACATTCTTCACATACACAGCACACTCAAGTCATTACCAATCATCCATACATTCTTCACATACACAGCACACTCAAGACATCACCAATCATCCATACATCCTTCACATACACAGCACACTCAAGTCATTACCAATCATCCATACAGTCTTCACATACACAGCACACTCAAGACATCACCAATCATCCATACATCCTTCACATACACAGCACACTCAAGTCATTACCAATCATCCATACATCCTTCACATACACAGCACACTCAAGTCATTACCAATCATCCATACATTCTTCACATACACAGCACACTCAAGTCATTACCAATCATCCATACATTCTTCACATACACAGCACACTCAAGTCATTACCAATCATCCATACATTCTTCACATACACAGCACACTCAAGTCATCACCAATCATCCATACATTCTTCACATACACAGCACACTCAAGTCATTACCAATCATCCATACATTCTTCACATACACAGCACACTCAAGACATCACCAATCATCCATACATCCTTCACATACACAGCACACTCAAGTCATTACCAATCATCCATACATTCTTCACATACACAGCACACTCAAGACATCACCAATCATCCATACATCCTTCACATACACAGCACACTCAAGTCATTACCAATCATCCATACATCCTTCACATACACAGCACACTCAAGTCATTACCAATCATCCATACATTCTTCACATACACAGCACACTCAAGACATCACCAATCATCCATACATCCTTCACATACACAGCACACTCAAGTCATCACCAATCATCCATACATTCTTCACATACACAGCACACTCAAGTCATCACCATCATCCATCAGTACATCCTTCACATACACAGCACACTCAAGTCATCACCATCATCCATACATCCTTCACATACACAGCACACTCAAGTCATCACCATCATCCATACATGTTTCACATACACAGCACGCCCAAGACATCACCAACCATCCATACATCCTTCACATACACAGCACGCCCAAGACATCACCAACCATCCATACATCCTTCACATACACAGCACACTCAAGACATCGCCAATCATCCGTACATCCTTCACACACACAGCACACTCAAGTCATCACCATCATCCATACATTCTTCACATTCACAACACAGTCAAGTCATCACCAATCATCCATACATTCTTCACACACACAGCACACTCAAGTCATCACCAATCATCCATACATTCTTCACATACACAGCACACTCAAGTCATCACCAATCATCCATACATTCTTCACACACACACAGCACACTCAAGTCATCACCAATCATCCATACATTCTTCACACACACAGCACACTCAAGTCATCACCAATCATCCATACATTCTTCACATACACAGCACACTCAAGTCATCACCAATCATCCATACATTCTTCACACACACAGCACACTCAAGTCATCACCATCATCCATACATTCTTCACATACACAGCACACTCAAGTCATTACCAATCATCCGGCATACATTCTTCACATACACAGCACACTCAAGTCATTACCAATCATCCAGACATCCTTCACATACACAGCACACTCAAGTCATTACCAATCATCCATACATTCTTCTTAAAACTCATCAGTCAGGGGTAAGATAACCATAACATTTAAAAAAAAAAAACATGTGCACAGAGGAAGTGGTCAGCAGTCACAAGTCACGTGACTGCTGAGAACTAAAGGGAACTAACTAAATCATGTCTGATGATTTACTAACTACTGTGTTGCGAACATCAAAAGCCTACATGGCTGCTTTCTGTGTAGGGTGAGAATGTTGTGAGTGAATTTATTTCGCATATCAGCATAGCTGTCAGTGCAACATTATTTCAGCAGAACATTCCCACAGCGCACCGAAAGCAGCTATGATTTTGATTTTGGGTATACATTAACAAGTGAAAGCATACCCCCAGCGCACGACAAAAGCTAGACGAATCTGTGAGTGTAAGATGAGGGTTACACGGGAAGTAACTTATCTTTGAAACACTGATGTCGTCTGCTCGGAACGGTTGCATAAAACAGTCTGGGCTATACCAACACAACTCACTCGCAAGGAAGTGTGTGGGGTTTTTTTCCCGACGATCATCAGTGGCAAACCTTAAAGCGCCGCTCGTATACTCCCCGATCCAGTCCTTTAATTAACCGTTGCAGGAAGTGTAAATCAAGGGGCAACTTGACTTTAGCGCGTAGATCATAAAAAAGATGTTCTCTGTGGTTCGGGCATGAAAGGAGACCGTTCTTCTCAGGTTCCAGAGGTGTGGGTTTTTTTTCTAGTCCGGACGCTTTGAGCTGTAGCTGGTCTGAACAGTTGCAATTCGCTGACAATATGGAATCACAGTTTTTTTTCATTTTTGAGCCTGCAAGTGTATGCTCTGCATTATGAATCACCTACGTGGTTTACATTCAAGATTTTTTTTTTATTCATTAACAAAAATTAACTGGGACATTTTTTTTTTGCAGTCACGAGTTTGGAAACTAAGGTTATTATTTTTCTGTCTAATTTAAGAATGTAATTAACAGTTACATTCAAGCATTCAGATTAGACATAGCATTGCAGTGACGACCCAAACGCATCATCATTTTTGGATCACATCTCTCCTTTAAGGAATGTATTTTAGTTGAAAAATGGTATTACAGTAACGAGTTCACCGACTTATATATCTTATGGATTACATCTCCAGCTCAACGAATGTAAGCTAACTATATATATACAAACTCACGAACGACCAACGAAGCAATCACCAGTTGAACACCATCTCACGGCTAACCACTGTCTCGGCTCTTTCTATTGGTCAACAAAGAACTACTACCAACTGGCAATGGCCATGACCCATGAAATTACCTTAATAAATTATTTTATCGGGTTCTAAAGGCAGATGCTCATCTTGTCAGTATCTGTCATGCAGCGTAGCGTGTCCCTGCAGACAATGTCCGGGAATCCTCTGCACGCGCAACACGGAGCCTACACCATGAATTATTTCCACATGTCTGGGCGAAGATTGTTATAGAATGCGGGTCGCTGACCATTCATTTGAAGATGCTGGACGATGGGCTGTCACTGTCCCCATCCTTGCTAATTTTGTTCTTTGTTTTGTCTCGTGAGCTCGTGCCTTGTCCGCTTTCCGGATTCTTTCGGGTTAAACAGCGCATTAATTGAATTAAGGCAGTCATGGTATATATACAATTCAATTATTCAGGATATGTGCACACTCAAACATACATATTTTAGGGTAGAATACGCTAACGAGTTCACCCATTTAATCATGATATGGTGTTTCTAAATCTGCTCTTTTTATGTTAGTGTTGCTGCAATATTGTTGTGAAGTAATTGTGATTTCTTTAGTAAAGAATATAGGTTGGTACCTGAAGCACACAAGCGCTGCTGAATGCGTGTGATATATCTCGTAAAACTAAAGGGCATGATATTCATCTCGTTGGTCTTAGCCTATGTTGACCATAGTGCCAGAACTTAGAAATCATTTCACATCCCTCTCTTCTCTCAACCTAGGCTAACTGTCGAGAACGTCGATACAATGTATGTCAAGACAACTTGATCCATTGCATTTTATAATTAAAATAAACAACAAATAAAATACCTGTATAAACAAAATTATACCCGTAGATGCGACCTTGTATACTTGTTTGATAAAATGTTGATCATAAAAATGTCAAGCAAAAATTCCAGACGACCCCCTACTTGCTCAAAATGCTAACTACCTGCTAAGAAGGCTGATCACGTTCATATGCCACGGCGAATGGACTAAAATAGGCTGAACAGTATTTGGGGTGCCCCCTGGGAAGGCCAGTCTGCCATTTTTATGACCGTCTGGTCAACTTTTGACCTAATGTGGCTTTGGGTTTCAGCTCTTTTGTTTCTTTGAAAGATTCAGAGTGTGGCCTTAAATTTAAAAGGAACAGAATTTCTGTCAAAAAACAAAACCTATTTAGATCGCGAGTGAGATTGAGCTTATAAAAAACACAATTTAAAAACGGGCAGTCTTGTCAGCTTTATAAATGTCTTTGTCAAATGTTGACCTAACATAACATTTCGTGTCATTGTTCTTTGAAAGAGTTAGGGTGCGGTCTGAAGTTTCAGATGAATTTCTGTCAGAAAAACACTGATTTGATAGCGTGGAAGGTACAGCTGACAGCAAACACAAGTGAAAATAAATAATAAATAAATAAAGGGGGTGGAGGGCAACAGGTAAGTCTCTCCCTCTTTAATACTTTTAATTCTGAATGACAAAAAACCAACTCTGACTGACAAAACTAGGCAGAGGTCAATCAGTTCATAAAGGTTCAAGGACAAATAAACCAACAACAAAAAGACAACTTCTGTGCAAATTATAACACCAATCATAAAAAAAAACAGCAGCTAGCCAGTCAAAAAACTAATCAGTCAAACAACTAACCAATCAGTATATCAGTGCACACACAGAAAAAAATGTGCTCTGTTTTTGCGGAAGACACCATGAAATACGATCAAGGAAAGAGTTCTTCTGAGGCGCCAGGAAGAAGTGCTTCGGCGATTTTTGCAAAACACTATACCCGAGGTACCCCTACCTTCTTAGCCTCTAAAAACTACCTTGAAACCTACACCTGACTTCAGAAAACCACAATCGTAAGATAGATTGTGGACAATTGAACCGTAAGTATTGTATCTCACGGGCCTTATTCCCGACCCCAGCCTCTTCAAAAAAAGCTTCGGATGGCTAGGAGAACAATGGCAAAGAGGTGTGGGCTATGATTATTAGTCCTGGGTCTAGATTCGCCCCTCGATTGCAAAGCCATCCCGCCGTTTAAAGGGTTATTGTCAATCTGTCTTCGTTTTCTCCTTCTGCGTTTGTGGGAAACAGCTCCCATCTGCACTCAAATTTATTTCGTGCTTGACCGTATTGTACCACACCATGCAAGCATATGGTCTGTTTTTGAAGGTTGTACGCAGAATCGAAAACAAAGAATTGTTTCTTGATGGAAGGTATATTTCATAATAAAACAAAACATTCACAAGCACATCGTCCTATTAGTCTTTATAGTCGACAGACGATTGTGACTATTTTGTTTTATCATAAAATACACGTTCCATTATATCTAACCGTTTCATTCTTTTTTTTTTATTCTTAATTTTGGAACGTTAGCAGTTTATCTGTTTTTTTGTACCTGTATACAAGTGTTTCTTTCAAGAAAAAACATCAATAATATATTGCAGGATCATGTCATTATGTTGTAAGTATGACGGTCTCGAGGCTTTTGGATTGCATGCCTTTATTCTTGTAACTTGGCCAAAAAAAGAGACTCAGCATTTTTTAGAATTTCTACAGGACAAACGGAGAGAGAACAAAATATGATCGTATCCAAGTCATTTGTTTAATTGGTTGTGTGTGATCGTATCCAAGTCATTTGTTTAATTGGTTGTGTGTGTGTGTGTGTGTGTGTGAGTGTGTGTGTGTGTGTGTGCGTGCGTGCGTGCGTGCGTGCGTGCGTGTGTGTGTGTGTGTGTGTGTGCGTGTGCGTGTGTGTGTTTGTTTCGAGTGTTTGTGTGTTTGCTTGTTTGTTTGTTTGTTTGTTTGTTTGTTTGTTTGTTTGTTTGTTTGTTTGTTTTTGTTTGCTTGTTTGGGTCACGTGCTATGAGCTTTTACTTGTGTTAGTGCACCTAATTATAATGTTTGATGATGATTATTATTATCATAATTGCCTTCTAAAGATCAAGATTTTTTTCGAACAGAGTAAACAAAAATAGTCGTTGCTTGTCATTCAGACTCCACGGACGATGCCTCTTTAACAGTCACAGTTATCTCTTCACCCCTTTTCCTCCTTCCGTCTGCAGATTATTTCACCACCCGTGGGAACCGTTCCTTCAACAGTGTCTTCGTGGCTGGGGACGTCTGTCACGATGAGTCCATAAGCGTTCAGGAAGCGACGGAGCCACTTGCTGGAAACGTTAGAGGCCCAGGAATCATTGACACCTATAATTTCACCTCTCCGATCAGGTCTCAGCAATTTTGGACTGTGCCGGAAGTGTTTAGAGGTCTCAGACTGGGGTGCTGCAGACGTATGTTCTTACAGCGAAGGTCGTCTCATGCGTCATGTGCGATATCTGGTAGTTGAAGGGGGGGGGGGGGGGCGGTTGATGCCAAATACGATGCATGTATTAGACTTTTCTCTGAAGAAGAATTGCAATGGTGCATATGCGTACACGTATATATTGTGTAGCTTTTACATACAAGCTGTGCGGGGTTTTTTTTTTTTTTTTGTCATGTGCGTGACTGAGTCGGAATTTTCTTCTCAAGGGAATAAAGAGAAATGCTTCATAAATTTAGTCACGAAGGTCAGAGATATTTACGTTCCATGAGCATTTCCATGTATTGCTTTCGGTAAGAAGATATACGATTTCGACAAACGTCTCTGCAAATTAGGTATGTCAAACTTCAAAGTTGAAGCAACAGTGTCTAGAGGTAGGTCACAGCACTGCTTTGGTGGTATTAAATGCTTGTATAGCGGGTGTTGCAACTTTAAACTTGCCTTGTGCAGATCGAACTGCAGGTGTGTTATTTTGAAGAACTTAATTGGACCATTATGTCAGATTTCATCAGAAATGAGCATGTGTGCTTTAAACTAAGTAGCCTCGTGACTTTGAAAACGAGGAAAATTGTCTAAATGAGGAAAACCAAACAGGCAATTAAATTTTAGAGCAGCATTATGTGAAGAAAATGTAATATCACATCACATGTGTGAACACTAACGTTGTCTTTTGCATTGCTGAATGTCCAAAAGAACACCCCACCCCACCGCAACCCCCGACCCCCCTCTCATACATTCACCCCCCCCCCCCCACACACACACACACACACACACACACACACACACAACTAAAAAGTAGTCTCGCACCAAGGCATCCAACATTTATATTATCACCTTGCAACAAAATAATAAATAACAATTACTCATACTATCAAAAGCAACATTTGCCTTCCCGAAATGAGAACATTCCGTAAGACTAACGATTGGAGTCTTTCCTTGATCTTACTTATCTGAACTTTTTACACCGGAAAATCCCGCCCTTTAACAAAAATCCATTCATAACAGCATACTGAATCATAACCTTTCCCTATATTTGTTAAGTTGTACTAGCTGGCCTGTAACTTTTCCTGTACACATTGAAACGTCACACACAAGGGAAGCATTTTGAAGCCGGGTCCGAAAATTGCGATTTCGCTCCAATTAGCACTCAGTGGCGGTTTTCAGGGCATTCAGCCCGGGATTTGTCCGTAGAATCGACGTGGTGAACATTGAGACCGCTCAGGGTGCGGCATTGGAGAGATTCATCATGAGGAAAGTTTTTTCTTTGGGCTCGCCCCGTTGTAAACCAACGTGATGCTGCCATTACCTGCTTCCCCTCTGTGCGTCAAATGTATGAGCGTATTCCGTGAAATCAGATCAGCTGAAAAGAGGGGGCCCCTATTACATTCATAACGCCTTTTACTGGCTTCCCCCCTGGCTTGACTGATGTATCTCTCCGGCTCCCTAACCGTTCCCTTATCCGACAGGAAGAACCCCCGACTTTCCCTCTCCCATGATATGTGGGCAATAATTGGTCAAGTTATCTCCCTTGGCTCCACGCTTCTTCGCCTAGTCAGAAGAGCGAGCCGTTTGAGAATCAAGGCTGTTCCACTCGCTGTTCTTGAACCCTGCGAGTTTTAAGCGAGATTGTTCGTGGACTTTGAGGAAAAGGGCCTTGGACACTTTAATCATATTTCGGGGCGAGAAACTGGATAGTTTAATCGGTCCACCGAGGAACCCGAAGCGCCATTTCAAAGCGGCGGCGCGGTGATTTGCGGTGATTTTGCCTTGCAGTCAACTATTTAGGAATTAGGGGCGACAATAGTCAGGGGAGACCATCGTTGGATTCTCACCACGTTATTAATGGCTTGCTCTTGCCTTCATACACAATCAAATTCTCTCTGCTTAGATTCTCCAGCCAGAGCCGCGTTTGAAAATGAAGATCTAAACTACCAAAAATATGTCCAACTCTGGTTGAAGATCAAATGGCTGAGAACCGAGGGTGTCGACCTTTAAGTGCACTGTTAATGTTCATTTGTGGTCATTTTTGTAAACTTCGGAATAGTCACTGGCTACTAATTACGAGATGTGACCTAGAAATCTTTGAAGTTCTGAGGAAACTCGTATGCCTTTGAAGATGTTATCCCCACATGCGCCGGGTGTACTTCCTTGCATCGTCAGAGATATCCACGTTCGGTGATCTTTTTGTGTGTGTTAACTGTGGAATGGTCACAGGCTACTAGTTACGAAATCTGACCTAAAAATCTTTGAAGTTCCAGAAAAACGTGGCTGCCTTTGAAGGTGTTATGCCACGTACCATCCTCCCTAGTTTTCACCTCCTTGTGTCCTCAGAGATGTCCACGCCGGTTCGGTGGTCCTTTTTGTGTTCCATTTGAAACAGCAACTGGCTACTATAATTACAAGATGCGATCTGGTAATAGTTTAAGTTCAGAGGAAACTTGGCTGTGTTTGAAGATGTCCCGCCGTCAAGCTTACTAAGATGTTGCTCTTGACATCTGCAAAAGTATTACATTCCTCCTCCTCCTCCTCCTCCTCCTCCTGCTCCTCCTCCTGCTCCTCCTCCTGCTCCTGCTCCTCCTCCTCTTCCTCCTCCTCTTCCTCCTTCTTCTTCTCCTCCACCACCTTCTCCTCCTCCTCTTCTTTCACTCCTCTTCTCCTTTTCTTCTTCGATACAATCAGGAGCATGAGTATTACCTGACCATATTTGACTATATTATAATAAGCGTAGATAACTGACTATTTTAAACGATGATATAGAAGATACCTTCCTTATTATGTGCACAGTCATGTATAACTCCACAGATGTGTCCAGACTTTCACATGATATAAGAGCATCCTTCCACTTGGTGACATATCAAAGCATCAACAGCCCGAGTTAGATTTTTATTTGTTGATAAATTCATTTTTCAGACTGTTGTTAGTTACAAAATTAATTCAGCACAAAATGTCCACTTTCCGAAAGAAAAGAAAAGAAAAGCCGAGGTGTAGATTCTTGGTATATAATTATGTCAAAGTGGGAGAATGCTGTTATGTCATGCAAAACCTGGATGAATCTTTGGTGATTTACAAGATGGCTTGACGGGAAGGAAGGAACGATAGAACAACCCAAGTGACAACTCATTTTAAGCATGATATTCTTCAACGTAAATTAGGCACAAAAAGTAACTTACCTCTTTCACACATCCAAGAAAACAACGGCTTCTTTTATTTCTAATGTTTAATTTTGAATATGCATTTGTTATGCATTATTAATCAAAAGCAGAGGGATACAATTTTGTTCCAAAAATTTAAGAGAGATATGTTATTGCCTTTTTCCTTCGGAAATGCGCTCAAATTGTACTCTTATTAATTTTTAGTTTTTGACGATTTTCAAGTATAAGGAACTCTGCATTGTGACAATCAGTATAGTTTGTGGTATCTCAATTTAAGAGATTGTCTTGTGATGCCTTACAGCTAGATGTCTTAAACTGAAAACAGCAACAAATTCAGAACACATGCGCCTTATAAGAAAATGAAAAGTAAAAATATTATATAGTGGACTTTCTTCTACCCTGATAAAGTTTGCATGTGAAACAGTGGAAAGTTACTTTTTGCCCTTTGCATATAAAAATGTTTTCATTGAAGATCTTGCTTAGTAACATTCACTCTGTAAAACGACGTCCATCAATCGTGCAAATCCATCAAATAATCATGCCACTTGAGATTGAAAAACTGCGTCAGTTGTCCGTCTGTATTCCTACACGTTCCGATGAAAACAAAACAGATCATCAAAATTAGTCGCACGCTTAGTTTGACAGTTGTGTTTCAGAATGCTGTTCAGATCTTGAGTCCATCACTGAAACCGACGCCCAGAACGCTTGTTTTGTGGGGAAGGGGGGGGGGGCAACTTCTAGTTTTACCACGTTACATTATTTTGTAGCTGTTTTTGACAATTTTTTATTATTTTATTGAAACCCTGCTTAGTCCGCACGGTATAGTTAAATACGCTTTGTTAACGCTAGTCGTAAGTTTGACCTGTTGTGCTCCTCTTCAGCTGCACTCGCTGGAAATAATATATGCATAAAAAGAAAAAAGAAAAATTCATCATAAAAAAATCTCTTTAAATCATCCGTCATACATGTGTATTGAATTTCAAAAGAGGACTTGGAAAGGACAGCACGTTTCGCCCTGCAGTCTGGACTGACGATCTAACAGCGAACGACAAGAAGAAGAAGAATTTCAGTGAATGACCAACTTCCTTTCCGGCAAAGAGACAGTGTCTCTGTGCAGATCAAAACTCTTTCTGGTCTCGTTTAGTCATCAAGCTCAAATTTCATTTCAGAAAGTAAAGCACAGAAAGGAGGATAATTATTCAACCTTTACCACAGAGGTACTACAAAATCCGCATCATACAGATTTTTTTTATTAAGGTGGCGAGGTTTTGAAGAGCTGGCTGTGAGCATCCTACACCCTCCCCCTCTCCTCCTCCTGCCCCTCCCTTCTCCTCATGTCGCTAATTCTGATTCCCCTTCGTTTTTCCTCCCTCTTGCCCGCCCAGGTCCTCCCTCGGTTCCTCCCGGTCCTCCTCCCGTTTTCACTCCTGAGTGCTATCTCATTTTTTCGCTCTCTCTCTCTCCCTCTTTCTGTCTCTGTCGCTTTTCAGTGTCGACATGAGGTGACGCTTTGTGGCGTGGGTTCCCCCTTATGCTATTGTGGCCGGGAGAGGTCCTTGGATAGACACGCCTCAATCTTCAGTCATTTATACGTGTTATCTGATGGGAGAGGGGACACTTTTGGCCGTGTCTTGGCTGTCGTTTCTGTCTGTTTTCTTCTTTTCTTTTCTTTTTTTAATTTACGAGCAGGTTATATTGTGACGAGTTGTTGCGCGAGATGATAGAGAGGTTGGTTATTGGGTTTTGTTACGTTCCTTCTGGCAACCGGTATGGCTATCCAGGACCGGTGCAATTATTAGAGAGGGAGCGAGCACCAGATATATTTCTCTTCTTTTCTTTTTTTTAATGAAAAGGAATTGATTAGCCAAATGCATTCTCGCATTAGTAAAACGAAACAAAACCGAAACACTCTCAACATAATTATACAGCATGATCACGTCATTCGGCTTACTCTGCAATGTTGCATTGCGTTCTGGCCAAATTAAACACGTCCACAGGCTGACAATATTTACTGCGGGTTGCCGAGTACCTTTAAATCCCCCTTTCCGTGCCGTGCCTACAACGTGCACAAGTGTATATCCACTGACTCCTCAGCAAAACCAGCGCAAACCCTCTCCAGTGAGTCAACGTGCTCCAGAACACACTGATCGCGCGCACTTGACCTCCAGTGTTCACTTGAGCGTACCCACCAGTTGCTTAAAACTTTGTCCACGCTTGCTTGCGTCGCTGAGTCACGAGATGTGACGAGGGGAGGGGGTCCACCTGAGGATTATCCTCCCGACGGGCGCGTAACATCCCCAAGCCGTGTCGGTCCGTCGTAGGCTCTCCGTCGGATGATGAGATGATGACCGCTGCATGAGTAGGTCTCTGGAGACACACGGGTTAAAGTCTGATTAGGGAGGCGTATACGTAGTAGAGGATGATTAAGTTAGCATGGAGGGCAATGCGACTTGGGCATTTTATTTGATTTCAATATTTGGAATTGTTTGTTGATACAAAAGGAATGATATTTGTTTTCCTAAATGACTATGAAGCCAGCAAATGTTTCCCTCATCAGGAGAGTGCTCAGATTCTTGCTTCGGTCCGTACGAATCCGGCAATCAACCGAAGCAAATTTAAAAAGGCAAATATTTGGCAATACGGCAATCAGGCAATATTCATTATAAAGCGTGCATGTTATGTCTGTATATTAGATTGTTTCATGGGCTTGTTTAATTTTAAAAACTGGAAACGCGAAGGCGATTATTTTTGTTTATGGGGTAATCTTCAATGTTTGTTCTTGTCTTTGAATGTTGTTGCCTACTTTGCTGTTTACTTTCTTGCTTGCTTGGTAAGCTGGCTTTCTGTTCCGAATCGTGTGGTGAATAGTGACTTACTGTATCATTAAGTCTACCACATACAACAGACAAGAGAAAGATATAGAAACAACAAGAACTATAGCGGTAAGCAGAACGTCCTGACTACTGAGCCATGCGCAAGGCAATGTAAGGTATTCCGCCATGCAAGGCTAAAGCCTTGAAGTCATCCCAGGACCTCAGGTAGCCGCCAAATTACACGGGCGGTACCCTTCTACCCGGCGTCCACCCCTTTCTATTCTTCCAGCCACCCCAAATCTTCTAAAAGCCACGGTGACTGTGGCCTGCGGGTAGGCGCTGTTTGTGTGGGGAAGCGGGTAGCGAGACTAATTTTCCATAATTGTAAACAGGCTCGCGGGATTCAGCCGTGGCCGAACCTTGAAACATCTTCGCCTTCACTGGCAAGTCCTTACCCGGCTATTGTGGGAAAAGCCGCGGGGACCTCTGTGCCTCAGCGTGTTATGTGATTTAATTCGCCCCTCCACTGTATTTGTTCACACCTCACCCGTTGTTCCTGTCGCTCCGAACTCCTCTCGCTTTTGAAAGATTCTTTCCTTACCTGCCCTCAGGCTTGGACTAGGGCTTTTACAATGGATAAGTCTTTACCGCTTCGTCTTTTTTTTTTTTCTTTTTTACTTTAGGCTTGTTCGTCTCTTGAAATTCCACGCTGTTTTTGCGCTGGAAGAGCTGGATGGGGGATAGCCACACAAAAAAAAGAGAAAAAAAAGTATTTAAAAAAATAAGACAGGAGGGGGAGAAAAAGAAAAGAAAAGAAGTTAAGCATGCTGATCTTTTTTTCAACAGCTTCTCAACATTTTCTTTAACGCTTCGGAAAGAAGAGAAGACGCGAGAAAAAGAAGAGACTTTAATTATTCAGCTCGTGTGAACAACCTTCCACAAACGAAGGTCTTTTTCCCCCGCCCCAGCAAGGTCAAGGTAGATGGCCGTCTTTACGTTTAAACCCTCGTTCTTTCCTCCGTCGTCTGCCGAACTCTCGTTCCCCGTCCTTTTAACAGGTCTTCAATGGAGTCTTCAAACTCTTGGAGGACAGAGCCAAGATGCTTCAGACCACTAAAGAACTTTTGCAGCCATTGTCGTGGACTTCACTAACTCGCTCGCGAAGCTTTTTTTACGCCTGCTCTCAGCTTTGTTCTCCAGTCCAAATATTTATTCTGCTGAGTGTTTATCTGTTGACGTTGACTGTTTGTTTTGCTGCTCCTCCTCCTCCATGGGCTGATTCAGCCAACCATGGCCAGGTGGCGCACACCTCGACACGGTCTATGGTTTGAGCGGAGAAGAGAGGTGAGTTGTGAAAAGTGTAAAGAGAGGGGGCGGAGATCTTATGTGTGAGTGTTAGGGTTGTTGAGAGCGAGTCTGCCGTGTGTCGGGGTTGAGAGAAAGGACCTGGTGTGTGTGTGTGTGTGTGTGTGCTTGTGTGTGTGTGTGTTTGTTTGTGTGTGTGTGTGTTTTTGTGTGTGTGTTTGTGTGTGTGTGTGTGTGTTTGTGTTTGTGTGTGTGTTTGTGTGTGTGTGTGTGTGTGTGTTTGTGTGTGTTTGTGTGTGTGTGTGTGTGTTTGTGTGTGTGTGTGTGTGTGTGTGTGTGTGTGTGTGTGTTTGTGTGTCGGTCGGTCGGTCTGTCTGTCTGTCTGTCTGCATGTCTGTCTGTATACACGAGAATTGTTCTGTGTATGTGTGTCTGCCTGCCTGTCTATCTGCCTACCTGCCTGCCTGCCTGCCTGTCTATATGTATGTCTGTATGTCTATTCCAATAACGATCAACGATAATTATACAAATGGACAATTAACACTTTAAAGTGAAAATGGTTCAGATACACCATCCCAAAACCATTTATAGAAATCCGTCAGTCTTATTGTAAGTGTTGGTTGCTAATAAAGAAAAGCAAAGACAATGAGACCCACACCGATAGAAGATCCGGAGTGGTCGGGATGACGCTGATGTTCTTTCTCTCAGCGCGCCATGCTAGCTCCAAACCTCGCATGGTGGCTGCATGCAGTCCCCGTGCCGCAGACAGACACAACGCTTCAACTAATGCCGGTGAGATTTCAGGGGTTTTGCCAATCCATCAGAAGATGTGTTCAGCGTCACAGTGCCCTATCCTACATGATCACTCGCTGAAAGGTTTTGCATTCAGCAATTGCAAAACAAAATAAAAAATGTATGGTGCTGGGAAAATTGCAGTTCGAAAATATCTAAAATGGGAAAGCTACAAAGGAGGGGCAATAAAAACAACACAAATTAAATAAATAGCACATGTATGGGGGGTCAATTAAGATGATAGAATTGAATCGAAAGAAAATAAACGGGCTGTCTCCATGTTGTGGTTGTTGTTGTTGTTGTTGTTGTTGTTGTTGTAGTTGTTGTTTTTGAAACCTCGCTATTTACTTCGTTCCGCTTTTGACAAAATGCATCACTGAAGCAGATAATCTGAATTGAAAATACTAATCTCCGAGTCCATTTTCGCTGAGCCAAACTCTACTGACAAATCACAAAACCAACTTTACTTTCTGCCTTTGTCAACGCAGATCAAGGAAGGGCCCCGAATGAGATCGGATAATCTACATGGCGATTTTCACTCCTAACACGTTAACGCTTTGCAAAGGATCGAACGATCTGCAAAGACAAGTGGGACAAAACCGACAGATTTGGTTCGAGGCCTAGCTGCCGATGCTGACGATTTATCCTCCCCGAGTCTTAAGATCCTCGCCGCCAAATCCCCCGAGGGAAGAAGGAAGAGAAGGGGGGATTCACTTTGTCCAATGACCACTCCGGCCCCAGCGTCTTTGGGATCAATTCCCCTAAACTCATCCTTTCAATATCAATTAAGGGCGAGATGGTCTTTTGGAAAGGCCAGGAGAAACTCGGCGGAGGTAGCATCAAGAGGGCTCGCTGTGGGCGCAAATGGATTCCCTCGTCAGAAACGTTTGGAAAATTAACTTCTTCCGTGGCCGAGAATAAGCGGAGGAGCGCTTGAAAAGGGTTTAATGAATTTGCTGTAAAAGGGCTACTTAGCCTATTGTCCCCCATACGCCCGTGTTGGGAGGTGAGCCCAGACTTTAAGGGGATGGGACTGCGAGATTGGGTTCTGATGTCACATCGTCGCTTTCATTGATTGATTCGTTTTATCTTGCTGCGCCCACCAGGCCGCGCCTCAAACGGCCATTTCCGGCGGCAAAGAAAACAAGGGAAGTAACCGCGATGCCTGATCACCGGTTGATGTTCTTGACCTATCCGACGTCGCCATGTCTCAGACAATGGCGCTGATAGAAAATGGTAATTTGACAAGAGAGAAAAGAGGGACGCAGACGAAATCGAATAAACGGCAAAGGGCATTTATCTCGCCCAAGTTTATTCCACTATCAGAAAACGTTTATCTTGAAAGATTTTATTCAGTGGCGTCAACGATTTATCTTGTCAAACTCGATTCCACTGTCTTGCACGGAGTTCCGTCTCTTTGGCGATGCTGTTTGACTTTTCCATTGTGCAAAGCAGCATTATTTGCAATGGTAATTTGACACTGACTAATTCCCAAGAAAAATTCCAAGTATCGATTTCTTTATTGGTCACTTTTCTAGCCGGCGACCTGAGTTTCTTTGCTTTCAGCGTCGTTTGATATCGACGTTTGAATTAAGACCCGACGGGAACCAATTCAAATACTCCCATGGAGAAAAACAAATGTGAAGATGTGGAATGCTTCAACCTGTGATTTAGCGTTGGTCGAATGATATTTTAAAGGTCCTTGTCTACATTTTTATACCGAAATCGCCATTTGACCATTGAAATGCAGTCTATTATCTACAAATATCAACAATACACCCCCTTTCGATCAGGAAAGACGAAGCCAGTGCAGCCGTTTGAACATTCATTGTAGTATTCCAGCGTAGTACTCATAGTAGGATATCCTTATTTGGAAAATGCCAAGCGCAAAACTCCTCTCAAATCCCGTGCATTTCGTGCGTTTAAAAAAAAGCGTGGACAGCGCTCCAGTGTCAAACTGTTGCTGCACTTGTTTGGGCGTGGCTATAAGCATAGTGACATGAATTTGATTGGTCAGTATTTTTAGGCAAAGCACATGTTCTCAGCAAACAGAAAACAAAATATTGGAAGCGTGAGTCACGCTACCCAAAAATAAAATCTTTTTTTACATATATTTTTTTCTATAACTTTTTTCCCCATGGTTCATTCATCATCTGACATAACTTTTTAGCGAAATCTAACCATAAGATTATTGAAAAAAAGCACAAATGTAGACGACCACCTTTAAGCATAAGCCATTTATTGCGAAAAGAACGACGAGTGAGCTATCGTTTTCCTATGGAGTGCAAGGGAGAAATAGTTGATCTTTCTTGAGCTACCCCATGATTTCAAAACTGACGTCGGTGCCTTCTCATTTTTCAACAATGAAAAGGTGTTGACTTAGTGTTTTGCATTGCGGCGGACATTTTTTTCATCGATAAGAAATACAAAAAGAGCAATGACTTCTAACTTTAGATCATTTGTTGTTTTGCAGTATCTGTTCAACTTTTTAATGACACTTTCAAAGGTTTTGTGGTCTTAGGTTTAACACATTTGGAAACACACGCGTGCGGTGCCGAGAAATAGATTTGGACGAGCACGCCGGCTATAGCATGCAAAAAAAGCAGATTCAGAACAAAGAGGCAGAGGTATTAATACGCATAGTCACTTAACAAATTGAACAAAAAAGATGTATACATTCACACACCGACACGCGCACTCACACTGAAACAATATACGCGCGCACGGCCACACACGCTCACACAAACACACGTGCAAACACACGTGTAAACACACAACACACACACACACACACACACGCACGAACGCACACACACACACACACACACATACACACACACACACGCACGAACGCACACACACACACACACACACACACACACACACGTGTAAACACACACAAACACACACGAACGCACACACACACACACACACACAAACACACACACACACACACACACACTCTCTCTCTCTCTTTCTCTCTCTCTCGTTTTAGTTTGTTGTGTTCAAGAGAGAGAGAGAGAGAGAGAGAGAGAGAGAGAGAGAGAGAGAGAAAGAGAGAGAGAGAAAGAAGCTGACAGTAAAAAAAACCATAGAAACAGCCAGCCAGCCAGCCAGACAGCCAGACATACAGACAGACAGACATACAGACAAACAAACAGACAGAGAGACAGACAGACAGACAATCAGAGATAGAACATTCTTTGTCTCTCAACACTTCTTAACACTCCTCCTCTTCTCTCCAACCCCGATCCCCACCGTACACCCCTACCCACACCCCCACCCTCTCTTCACCCCCACCCTCTCCTCACCCCCACCCTCTCTTCACCCCACCCTCTCCTCACCCCCATTGCTGTGAAAATCACCAGTCTGGCATAATTCAGGCTCTTCGTGAAAAACGCCATGAGGAAAAGTGTGACAATTTTCACAAGCATGCTCCAGCTAATTCAGCAAAGTGCCCCAAACACCGCATCGTGACTGAGCATCCCTACTGAATTAAAAGATGCTATGTGCACCGCAGAGATTCATTGAGACTAATTTTCCGAAGTTCACAACGTTAAAGCCATATGTACTCGATGACTATACACGCTAACTGCTTTACCAACAGCTGGAGACAGACTAAATTAAGTTCCCTGCAAAATATTGTGGTCTAGGACCCCTTAAATGTTGAGATATTTGAATTTTCATTTTGATCTGGATCGTCCTATTTATAGATTTGGCAACACATGTAACGTTGATGCAAGGGAGAGAACACCGCGGCTTTGTTGACATCCTCACTTTTTCAGAGGCTAGAACAAGCTGTAATGCATGTATTATGGTCCGCGCATGGTGACGTATCGTCATTATATGGTCTTATGGTGCGTTTGACATCGATTGTGGGCAAACTACACTTTGTAAACACGGGAGTGCGTTAGTATGCCTTTAACGGAGAGTATGGTATGGTAGTGTGGTCGATAAAAGAATAAACAAATGAATAAGTAGGTTGTCGACGTTTGTTTGTTTGAGTTTGTTGGGGTATTTTTTGTACATTCATTCATTCATTCGTTCGTTCATTCGTTCATTCATTCATTCATTCATTCATTCATTCATTCATTCATTTATTTATTTATTATGCTTTACTTTGTTCTACTTTATTTTTCTGTTAATTTATTGTTTAATTCATTGATTGATTTATGTATTTATTTATCTATATTTTAAGTTAAAGTAAAACTTTCATTTTGGAAATGATCCAAACTTTCAATAAACGAACAATTCATGTCGTGTTTTACAATGAAAGGAAGGAACAAAACTAGGATTAAAAAAAAGGGCAGAAGAAATCAGGCACAATGGCAACAAGAAGGAAATAAAGAACGGCTGAAGGAATAACAAGTCGCGTAAGGCGAAAATACAATATTTAGTCAAGTAGCTGTCGAACTCACAGAATGAAACTGAACGCAATGCAACGCAGCAAGACCGTATACTCGTAGCATCGTCAGTCCACCGCTCATGGCAAAGGCAGTGAAATTGACAAGAAGAGCGGGGTAGTAGTTGCGCTAAGAAGGATAGCACGCTTTTCTGTACCTCTCTTTGTTTTAACTTTCTGAGCGTGTTTTTAATCCAAACATATCATATCTATATGTTTTTGGAATCAGGAACCGACAAGGAATAAGATGAAAGTGTTTTTAAATTGATTTGGACAATTTAATTTTGATAATAATTTTTATATATTTAATTTTCAGAGCTTGTTTTTAATCCGAATATAACATATTTATATGTTTTTGGAATCAGCAAATGATGGAAAATAAGATAAACGTAAATTTGGATCGTTTTATAAATTTTTATTTTTTTTTACAATTTTCAGATTTTTAATGACCAAAGTCATTAATTAATTTTTAAGCCACCAAGCTGAAATGCAATACCGAAGTCCGGGCTTCGTCGAAGATTACGTGACCAAAATTTCAACCAATTTGGTTGAAAAATGAGGGCGTGACAGTGCCGCCTCAACTTTCACGAAAAGCCGGATATGACGTCATCAAAGACATTTATAAAAAAAAAAAGAAAAAAACGTTCGGGGATTTCATACCCAGAAACTCTCATGTCAAATTTCATAACGATCGGTCCAGTAGTTTAGTCTGAATCGCTCTACACACACACACAGACAGACAGACAGACAGACACACGCACATACACCACGACCCTCGTTTCGATTCCCCCTCGATGTTAAAATATTTAGTCAAAACTTGACTAAATATAAAAATGAATAAACAAAGAACAAACAAAGACAAGAAGCAGAGAAGAAAGACAGAAAGGAATGAAACATTAACAAGCAAGCAAATGAACATGCAAGTAAGGAAGAAAAGACGGAGGAAGATAAAGAAAAGAAAAACACCAATAAAATATCCCCGAAGCCAGAGGTTCTTTAACACGCTGGCAGGCAGATTCGCAGCCAGTTTCTTCCGTAGAGACAAAAACATGCAATTGCTGAGGCCGTGGAAACTCCCTCCGACGGCAGGAGCAATTTACGGACTTGCAGGAGGTTTCTTTCTCCATTAGAATTCTCCTGCCGTCTCCTTGCAGACTGGCTGGAACTAAAGCCGTCGAGTTTCTGGGCACCTTCAGCTGGAACTGTTAGTTTGATTGTAAGCTGATGTAGATTTTGTTAATCAGATTTTGTTTAAATAACTGTTCCTGTCAAAGTTTTTTTATTCATTTTGCGTGAAACGTTATGTCGTGCTTAAAGGCGATGTGTGGCACTAAAATTAAACTTGGAGAATACATGGAATAACCTAGTTTTCTTGGTAGTTATTGAAGTGACTTATAACAATGAATGAAAAATGTGTAAATATTAATGGACACAGATCGCCATTGCTATGGAAACAGCCGCCATATTGGATTTCTAGGAAACGGTTTTACAGCGACTTCATACTTCAGACATGCATGATATTTGGCACAAAGATACACATGACTTTTATCTACAATCATATAGAACGATATTTTTACGAAAGACTACTGTTGAATTTATATTAATTTTTGTAATAAGGATTAATGAATTTCTAACCGCATATTCATTAATCCTTATTTCAAAAATTAATAT
Source organism: Littorina saxatilis (assembly GCF_037325665.1). Taxonomy (NCBI): domain Eukaryota; kingdom Metazoa; phylum Mollusca; class Gastropoda; order Littorinimorpha; family Littorinidae; genus Littorina; species Littorina saxatilis. The sequence goes on along the minus strand of NC_090246.1, from coordinate 61,646,609 downwards.
AAATTCAACTGTAGTCTTTTCTCATAAAATCGTTCTATATGATTCTAGAAAAAAGTCATGTGTATCTTTGTGCCAAATATTAAGCATTTCTGATGTATGATGTTGCTGTAAAACCGTTTCCTAGAAATCCAATATGGCGCTGTTTAAGCCAGTTTCCATAGCAACGGCAGTCTATGTCCTGTAGTATTCACATATTTTTCATTTCTTTTCATAAGCCACTTTAATAACTACCCAGAAAACTAAGTTATTCCATGTATTCTCCAAGTTAAATTTTGGTGATTTTAGTGCCTCACATCGCCTTAACACACACCCACACACACCCACAAACACAAACACACACACACGCACACACGCACGGACGTACGCACGCACGTACGCACGCACGCACGCACGCACGCACGCACGCCTACAGATCGTCCTGTCTTTTGTTTGTCTAGATACATGTCCGTGTGGATGAAAGTCTGTATTTTCATTTTTGGGCGATCCTCAACTGCAAACGTCCACACGCTAACACAACAAGTTGTCAAGCCGTCATCCCCCCAAAACTCAATATTCCTCCTGCTTCTCCCCCTCCGCCCTCCCATCTCCAGCCCCTCATTTTGCAGGTGTGAAGTATAGGCGAGGAGTCGAGCGTCAAGTCCAATGAAACGTGGCAAGATACCAGGTAAACGTTCATCCATCCGTGATATAGCTGCTATCCAACGTCCGGTGCACTGGGGCGCACAGGCAACCTTTTTCTTTCTTTGACTGTAAGCTTTTTTTTTTCTTTTTGTATGTTTTGAAAAAAAATGCCATATGGTCTTCGGTTGTCATTCGCTTTTCATCAAAACATATAAATAAGTAATTAATAGATCTGCTTGGACGAGCAATAATTTTAATCAGAGTCCCTTGCCCTTCTTGGCAGCGGAAACCTTTTACCCTTACTATGATCATATTGTTGCTTTTAATATTCTTAGCGCTAGTCCTCAAGTACCTCTGGGTGAGGTGCATAAGACAATAAACAACAAACGATAACAGCATCTCTTTGGGCATCAATGCCAATTTGAACTTTGAGAACGCAAAACGCACTTGAATGCAACTTAACATTGGACGCACACGATGGTGAAGGTGACAGTGTGAGTGGTGGTGATGACTGTAGCGGTTGTGCATTGATGGGCTGTAGGGACGGAGTTACAGACTTATTTGTTATATTTGCTGTATGTATGCAGACTTTACAAAGTCTTCATCGAATGAATTCGCTTTGTTGTTGTTGCTGTTGTTGTTGTTGTTGTTGTTGTCGTCGTCGTCGTAGTTGTTGTTGTTGTTGTTGTCGTTGCTGCTGTTGGCATTGCAAAACTGAAAAGAAGACGATGACCCCAAAAATGAGTACTATGGGTCTTCAGTAAAGAAGGAGAAATTTAAAGTGTTTGGCTCAGAGTATCAGCATGGTAGTAACTGTAACGTAATACCCTCCTATGTCAGGAAGCCTACCAGTAAGGACACCTGTTGTTTTGCATTTATACATGTATATATATAGTAGTTCCTGGTATTAGAGGGCCCTCTGATGAGAGGACAACTCTCAACAAAGAACATTTTCTGTGGTCCTTTGTTCTGTTTGCTGTTCCATCATCTCACCTTCAGAAAACACTGAAACACTTGCTCTTCCAAACGTCATGTAAACATAGGACATGTGATTATAAATATTGAAACCGTCAGTGGGTCAAAACAAAACTTTAATTCAGTTTCAATTTCGTGACACATTGACAAATATTAATGACATTGTAAAAATGTTTAATGTTATATTAATTTTGTATCTGCACTCGGGCATACAATTATGCTTGGAACTAGAAGGGGGAGTTTACGTCCTCTCAGAAACTATTTCTATTTGGGACAAGAGTTGGTGACTGGAGCTAGGGATACAATTATGCTTATATTAGCGGATCCTTTATAAGCAGTTTGACGGTGTAAAATCAGTTGAGGTCACAATGGACTGGCCGTGGTCGCGTTAGATAGATGCATGGTCGTTATATGGAGGTGGATTTACATACTAAATTTCGTTATGGAAGTGGGATCAACATTTAAGTGGTTTCTCGAGCAAATTCAACTGTAAGTTGACCACAGTTTTTTGTTTATGTCTTTTTTCTGTCATGAAATTTCACCTATAAAGCCGGGGCACTTTACTCAATCAAAGGGGTGTTCTATAATTGTCGCAGGCACAACAGTGTATAAAGACAAAAACCTTGATCACAGTCGTGTACCTCTTCGATACCGGAATCCACCCACTGAAAACTAATTCACCCATACACCAACCTCCCCTGTATGAAGCCTGTGTAGCACTCAGTGGGAGTGTTTTCAGAGCGCCCCCTCTCTCTTTTCACGCTGCTTTACCCCGTGTGTGTTGTGAAGAAAGAGGGGAGCGTATGGAGCGGATCCACTCAAGCGGTCTTGTAGGAGAAGGCTGATCTGGATGGTGGGGAACTGAACTAGAGCCCTCGTCTAGCAGAGATATATATGTCACGGTAGAACCAGCGATCTGGTAGGATCGGCTATCGTACCGGTACAATTGCCGATCGGACTTTGTCCCGGTACAACTGCCGATCAATGTTTTTACAATGAAAATCGGGTGTTCTACCAAAATAAGCTGGTAGAAACTCGGATCGGCAGTTGTACCGGGACAAAGTCCGATCGGCAATTGTACCGGTACGATAGCCGATCCTAACAGTACAACTGCCGATCGGACTTTGTCCCGGTACAACTGTCGATCAATGTTTCATTTGTACCGGTACGATAGTCGATGCTCGGATCGCTGGTTCTACCGAAGTGGAACTATTATGATGGTAATATGGATATGAATCTTGAGTAAGGATACAAAATTAGAAAGATGAGTTATTTTGACCAAGTGGTACTTAGAGGGGCATTCAGTCAAATTTCACCATTTGCAACAAAATATAAATCCTTTATTATCCCAATATAAAAGCATTCCCATTATCATTTAAAATTAAAATCCATAACCTATGATGACGTATTCGTGCAAGTGGTCGATTGTGGATGACACTTTGTTGAACAAGGAAGGCCTGCTCGCTTGCATTTGCATTTCCTGTTGTGACACTTTCCTCTGCATGAGCAAGCTGAACTTCCCTTTGCTGTCCAGTGTGTGACAATTCGTGATGCTTTGATGACGCTTATTTCGCTCAGTGATTCAACATCGACGTTTTGAAGCTGGCTGCAGTGAACATTTCGCAAATCCACCATATCGACCGCTTTGAATTTGTTCTTAGTCAGAAGACCTCCTTTTGTGTACACCTTGTAGAAAGTTTCAGAGCCACGTTGTTCCACACACAAAATTTTGCATGGCAAAAGCCGGGCACCGGTGTTTGTGCGATCTACTTCATGAATTCGAATGCCAACAGTGTCACCAACGTTGAAACTCTTTTCTAAGTGAGCCTCCTTTGCATCGAAGTTTACTTGTTGTTTGTTAGCAGCCTTCAAATAGTTACATGTTGCAATCTTCCTCACATTTTAGCTCGTCGTGAACTATTCTCATACGCTGAACGGCTGAAGATTTGTTGACAGTGACAAGACATTTTAGCTCGTCGTGAACTATTCTCATACGCTGAACGGCTGAACATTTGTTGAAACATTGATCGACAGTTGTACCGGGACAAAGTCCGATCGGCAGTTGTACTGGTATGATCGGCTATCATACCGGTACAATTGCCGATCGGACTTTGTCCCGGTACAACTGTCGATCAATGTTTTTACAATGAAAATCGGGTGTTCTACCAAAATAAGCTGGTAGAAACTCGGATCGGCAGTTGTACCGGGACAAAGTCCGATCGGCAATTGTACCGGTACGATAGCCGATCCTACCAGATCGCTGGTTCTACCGTGACATATACATAGAGAGTATCTTCATTGTATGTCTCTCATCCAGTTTGGTAGTGAAGAGGGTTTTTTCCCCCACTGACATCGTCTGTTTTAAACGTGATGCTTTGAGTTTGAGTCTTCTTTGGAAACGGGGTGGTAGGTATCCTTGACTGATTCCATAGATGGGGTGGATGTATGGGAGGAGAGGTCTTGAGAGTTGAGAGTGTGATACATGTGACTTTAACATGTATTCTTGCCAAGTTCTGAAGTGTGATGTGTAGCCTGACATGTACACTTATATTGCCCCCTTTCGACTCTTCACTGTCATGCAGTTATATCCTGTCCGTTTTGTTTGTCTTTTTTTTCAATTTAATTTTGAAGGAAAAATCAAATGAAACTTCACTTTTAATATCGTTTCATAATGATTTTCACACGTTACAGATTATCTGTAAATAATCCCAATTTCCTAATATCTGTTTCAACTAGCAGAACGCACGAAAATACAGGATGTGTATACACTGAGACCACCAACACCAACGACGGTTGATACAACAAAAATCTTCTCGTTGAAAACACAAACACACAAGAGCAACGTCAACGTATTGGAGAGTAAATAAGCCGTGTACAGAGAGGGTTCCCAGGTATATAGAGCGGGCCAGAAGTGAGGGACCCAGGTGAGCCATCCCTATAATGACACTGGCCAGTCCTATCACTCCGCTTCGTCGAAGCCTTTCATTTCGCTCGCCGGGGGGCGCCAGGTTCCAGAATGGCGTAGCGCCACCTGGTGATGCGGCCATTGTGCACGTGCGGTCGACGAAGCAGACGACAGTTTTCCACGGATAGGTTATTTTACTGCCGTTTAGGGGTGAAAGCGTGAGCTTCCTTTCATTAATATCACCGAGAAGGCAAGGGTGAAAAAAGTTTTTTCAAGGTGCAAAATTTGAAAGGTTAGTTTACAGTTGACAGCCGTAATTTTTTTAATTTATATCTATGAATGGAAAGGCTGAAGAAAGAGTAACGCTTTTACGCATTGTTGGCCCTGAAGAAAGCCAAGTTTAATTACGTTAATTGTTATAGTTGTAAAGGGGTATAGCTGATTGTCGCACAGGTGCTTGGCTAAAAGGCCCGGTTATATGGATGCATGTATACCATAGTTGTACACTGTGTATTGCCTTGTGTAGCGGGTTGGTTTATTCATCCTGGGACGTAGCATGCAGTGACGAGCTGCATTCGAAGTTGGACAGATTCTATTTTGATGGAGTTCTCTATAAAAATGTACCTACCCGCAGTGCATAACGGTGTAGCTGCAGACGAAACTTTCTCACAAGGAACTGTTTTTTTATGCTACACTGACTTGCATACTGCCAATTGTATAAAATATATATTTTACTGTATGGTGTAACACCCCCTAAATAACGTAATTTCTTCTCTCTTATTTGTTTCTCCTTTCGCGTCTTGATATTTTTTTATTTATTTATTTTTTTTACGGACACAATGACCAGTCTAAATTAGACTGGACATCCTGTCATTTCGTGCGCCTGAACCTCGGGAATGCATCTTCGACATGGTCGAAGTCAAATCTTTCGTCGGACGGTTGTACACAAGCAATTTTGCATACACCTTTGCTGTCTCTTCGTGCGTCTGATACTCGAGAATGCAACTTCAACACGGTCGAAGTCAAATGTTTCGTTGGACAGTTGTACACAAGCAATTGCATACAGCTTTGCTCTCAGACTTAACAACCCCCTATAACCACAGTTCTTCCTCTCCCTTTTTCATTTTTTAAACGGACCCATTGACCAGTCCAACTCGGAGTGGACATCCTATCAGCCGCTTGACCAGAGGTCAGCAGGACGTGGGGATTTGGTCAGACGGTCAAGCCCCGTGTCCGGTGACAGTAGCGATACGTGGCAAGACGTCACCCGAGACGTGTGGGTCTGTGGGGACGTCTTTTGATGCGAGACAGACGAGAACTAATAGGGTGGACAGTCCGATCGGGTACCCCTTTAATATGTCTTCCTGTCCACTCGCACACAAACACGCGGATTCAGTAATATTATTTTGTGCTTTGAGGGAATGTATGGGAATAGAAACAGGAAGTGGAGGTGATGATGATGATGATAATTAGTTTTAACGTCCTCTTAGAACCTTTGGCCTATCTTGGGACAGGTAGAGTTATTATGCTTTATGTGGGGAAAAGACACTGGACAAACATGCAAACAGAGAACACATATGATCGTGTTATATATCTGGAAGTCTGTTGTTGCGATATTTCAAAATGTGGATGGAAGTAATGATTGTGTACGCGGAATATGGTTGGACTGGAGCGGTTTTGTAGGCTTATCTGCTTTTTATGTATGTAGAATATGGAAGTGGAGGATCTCTTGTACAACGAAGGTATATACATCTAATGACGTGGTACTCAGTGAAACATATGAAAGAAAAAGCTTGGAGATTGGATATCTACCTCAACATTATGAAATGTAAGCTGTATAAGCGATTTGGGACCTGCTTGAATATAATCTTAGCATATCATCAACTCATGTCTCAAAAGGGAACATTTCCTGTGATGACGTTAAGGACCCCCTTGTATCTTGAACATAAACAAATAAAATTAAAATAAGTTTCTTGTGACTTGTCACCTACTGGAATGTTAAAAGTTCATTTGCACATACTTGCCGAATGGGTGTTGACTCGAATATTAAAACATGAAATATTAGGGACTTGGTACATACTTGAACATTCACTGACAAGTAAAAACTATAGGTAATTGGGTCAGTTCCTATACTTTACCATTATCAAATATTTGTTTGTTTGTTTGTTTGTTTGCTTAACGCCCAGCCGACCACGAAGGGCCATATCAGGGCGGTGCTGCTTTGACATATTACGTGCGCCACACACAAGACAGAAGTCGCAGCACAGGCTTCATGTCTCACCCAGTCACATTATTCTGACACCGGACCAACCAGTCCTAGCACTAACCCCATAATGCCAGACGCCAGGCGGAGCAGCCACTAGATTGCCAATTTTAAAGTCTTAGGTATAACCGGCCGGGGTTCGAACCCACGACCTCCCGATCACGGGGCGGACGCCTTACCACTAGGCCAACCGTGCCGGTATTATTATCAAATATAAAACTGGTGATTTTGTGTATCTAAACATAAAAAAGTAATATTCCGGCGATTGGGCACAACTCGGAACATTAATTTAGTAATTATAAACTTTGCAATTTTGATTCCATTTCAACGATAACAAGTGGGAAAAATAAATCATGGCAATTAATTCCTGCTTGAAAATTTTAAAAATTGAACATGGTTGTTGGGCACATCCACGAATTATATAAAATGAAATAATGGAATAGATAAACAACGTAACTGAATATGTAGACGAAGCACACACAAAAAACGCGAATGGACGACTTTCTACGGGAGACCTTGTTAAGGTTCATGACCTGTGAAAAACATCGAACTTGTGCGAGTGAACAAACTGTAAGGCATAAGATGAAAAAGATCTCTGAATTATCAAGCTGAACTTCTTGAATTTGTGAATGAACCCATGAGCAAATATATGAAAGGGCAAGAAAACTGTTAAATTGAATGTTGGAATGGCTGAATTAATGAAGGAACGAAAGCACACACATGTATACGAGGTATGATCCAAACAAAATGATCAAATGTGATTTTCGCACAAACTGTTCGGTGTATCTGGCCCAAAATACCGCAGTCATTAGAAATACTCTCCTCCTACATCAATGCAAAGTCACAAGTGCCTAAGCCGATCAGAAGAGGCCTTAAGGTGGCCTTATTTGGGGTTGCCCTTGAGCTCTGATTTGACGGCTTTTTTTAGGTCCTGGGTGCAGTGAAACTTGTTGGCAAAAAGTCTGATTTTCAAAGAGGGTAAAACCAGAAATCACAAGGGGTGTAATAAGGTCTGAAGAATGTGTGAGGCAAAAATGGAATCATTTGGTCTTTTAGGAATGGAGTATGATAGAATTAATGAATGAAATAACACTTCTGCACCCGACACACTTTTGCACTCCAACTCCTTCCTGCTCACTGACATGTATGCATTCACGCTTACAATTTGCACAGTACACATGTAACATTAACCCAGTCTGAATGAAATTCTAGCGGAGGAACATCCTGTAAGGGTTGAAGAAAAGTGGTACCGTGGGCTCGATCATGTGTCCCTTTCTCACAGCGAGGGTTCGAATCCATCAAGAGGGTTTGGCGACAGCAACACCCCGAAGAAGTATCGGGTAGTGACGGGTAGCGTGTCAAGGGTGGGGACTAATTGCTTACCAACGGTTTTACTTTACCTGGCACAGGCCAGCGTTTTGTGAATATATTGGTGTTTTAGCTTGCACTCATCTCTGTTAGTCCACCATTTGATTTTTACATTTAGTCAAGTTTTGACTAAATGTTTTAACATAGAGGGGGAATCGAGACGAGGGTCGTGGTGTATGAGTGTGTGTGTGTGTCTGTGCGTGTATGAGTGTGTGTGTGTGTCTGTGCGTGTATGTGTGTAGAGCGATTCAGACCAAACTACTGGACCGATCTTTATGAAATTTTACATGAGAGTTCCTGGGAATGATATCCCCGGACTTTTTTTCTTTTTGTCGATAAATACCTTTGATGACGTCATATCCGGCTTTTTGTAAAAGTTGAGGCGGCACTGTCACACCCTCATTTTTCAATCAAATTGATTGAAATTTTGGCCAAGCAATCTTCGACAAAGGCCGGACTTCGGTATTGCATTTCAGCTTGGTGGCTTAAAAATTAATTGATGACTTTGGTCATTAAAAATCTGAAAATTGTAAAAAAAATATTTTTTTATAAAACGATCCAAATTTACGTTCATATTATTCTTCATCATTTTCTGATTCCAAAAACATATAAATATGTTATAGTTGGATTAAAAACAAGCTCTAAAAATTTAAAATATAAAAATTATGATCAAAATTAAATTTTCGAAATCAATTTATAAAAAACACTTTCATCTTATTCCTTTTCGGTTCCTGATTCCAAAAACATATAGATATGATATGTTTGGATTAAAAACACGCTCAGAAAGTTAAAACGAAGAGAGGTACAGAAAAGCGCAACTACTACCCCGCTCGTCTTGTCAATTTCACTGCCTTTGCCACGAGCGGTGGACTGACGATGCTACGAGTATACGGTCTTGCTGAAAAATTGCATTGCGTTCAGTTTCATTCTGTGAGTTCGACAGCTTGACTAAATGTTGTATTTTCGCCTTACGCGACTTGTTTGTTTTGTTGTTTCTTTGATTTCTTTTCTTTCTGTTCTTCCTTCTTTCTTTTCCTTCGATCGTTGGTATGTACGTTCTGTCTGTCTGTCTGTCTGTCTGTCTGTCTGTCTGTCTGTCTGTCTGTCTGTCTGTCTGTCTGTCTGTCTGTCTGTCTGTCTGTCTGTCTGTCTGTCTGTCTGTATTTCTTTCTTTCTTTCTTTCTTTCTTTCTTTCCCTCTTCCTTTCTTACACAAAAGAAGCATATTTCTATGTTAAATAATTGTGACGTAAGAGACAGCCTCTGATATTTTAGCACACACACACACACACACACACACACACACACACAACCACACACACACACACACACACATACACACACACATGCACACACACACAAACACACACACAGACTCACACCCAAACAGACACACACACACACTCAAACACACACACACACACAGGGGGGCTTTTCTTTTTCTTGTCAAAACTATCTTGACTTGGGTGCATGGACAAATGTAAACCTACAAATGTAAACCTACTTAGGGCTTTTTGATCGTACCTTATAATCTCTCTCTCTCTCTCTCTCTCTCTCTCTCTCTCTCTCTCTCTCTCTCTCTCTCTCTCTCTCTCTCTCTCTCTCTCTCTCTCTCTCTCTCTCTCTCTCTCTCTCTCTCTCTCTCTCTCTCTCTCTCTCTCTCTCTCTCTGGATGTAAAAAAGCAATATTCTTGCTTGTCTATTACCCTCGATAATAAAGATTTTGTCTTGTCTTGTCTTGTCTTCTCTCTCTCTCTCTCTCTCTCTCTCTCTCTCTCTCTCTCTCTCTCTCTCTCTCTCTCTCTCTCTCATGCTAAGAGCTGGGCGTTACATGTTATTAGGTATACAACAATACTTTTATCTAAGATAGCATGCAGGTACACTTAAACCTTTTAACAACTCCAACAAAAGACAAAACCCGAAAAGTTAGGAGAAGAAAAAGTGAATTTAGAAAAAGAAGTAGAGGTCCCTGCTTTGACCACCAAGACCGATTCCACCGTAGATCACATGTCCTCTTTTGCATGTAAACTGTCCAATCAGCAGAACACAATCCGTTAACCGGAGAAATGGGAACTGTGGCCGCTATTCAGACCGTTAACTGCACTGAAAAAGTGTCTTCCATTTCTTTAAAGGAATTAGAAATCTATGGGGGGCCTTGGTTAATGGGCTGACAATAAAGATGTCACAACTCACAAAGATACCGGAACATGTCAGAAATTGGTGGAAATGGATACAGACGACCAACAGTACTGGTTCGTGTTGCCCTACCGCCAAGAAATTACGCAGAGCCACACACACGGTACGCATTCTCGTACGCCACGACGGACGTATTCACCCACACACGTATAGGCATAAACATTTAAACATGCACGTAACACGCACGCGCGCACCTGTACCAATGCTTTTCCAGACAGACAGAGAGAGACAGAGAGAGAGACAGAGAGACAGAGAGACAGAGAGACAGAGAGACAGAGAGACAGAGAGAGAGACAGAGAGAGACAGAGACAGAGACAGAGACAGGAGAGACAGAGACAGACAGAGACAGACAGACAGAGAGCGGCGATGGGTGTTGGATGTTAGGTGGTTTGGGGCTGGCAGAAAGGGAACATCTTCCGATAAGGTAACGTATACGGTTGAGCCCAAACATACACACACACACACACACACACACACACACACACACACACACACACACACACACACACACACACACACACACACACACACACACACACACACACACACACCTCCCCTTAACATCCCTCTCTTTCTTAATGTATGGCTAGCCTCGAGGCCACAGCTAGTTCTGTAGACTACAAACATGAACACGTTCACAGGTGAGTGAAATGTGACACGCATTACACTCTTCAACTCCTGGTGTGTGTATGGTGTTTTTTTTCTCACCTTCACCGGGTTAAGTGTGGCACACATAACACTTCTAACCATGATTATTTGTGAACATGCACGGTTCTTGAACTTCTCGTTTTGCACCTTTGCCAGGTGGAATTTTGACACAAATTAAGCTTAGGCTATCCATGTGACCACGATTCTCGATTTCTTAGATTTTCCCCAACTCTTTTGTTTTAAGTCTTCGTTGGCTGTTTGCCGATTAATATCACAGACGTCCTATCCACCCCTTCCCATGGCACTCCCCCTCCCGTTAACAGAATCAAATCCGTTTTGCTCTCCAAACATCAGAAGCAAAGGAAAGTTTCCACTGACGCACAATGAGAAAGACGCACAATGAGAAAGAGAGTGAAAGAGGGGGATATAATCATGTATCACCCATGGACCGGCTGGCGTATAAATCCATATATCTTACCGCTGGGCTGGCAGTGCTGAGATTAGCTGCAGAATGGATAAATGAATAATCATAGTCACTTAACCCCGGGAGGTCACCCGAGGTGTGAGGGCGAACGCTACAAGGTGTGGGTTGAAACGGTTGAAACAGACAAGCCTTTTATTCCATCAATGTGACCTGTGCTTGTCAGCGTTTAGGCTTACCTAACTTGCACGGCAGTGGAGCTTGTAAATTTCATTCCTTCTGGGTTGACTTAAACTGGGGAATGGGCTGGTTGAGATTTTGTTGCCGCGATATATAATTGTGACGATAAATTTTCGTTCGGGTATATTTAAGAATGTTTTTGTTTTCTGTTCATCTCGTGGTGTGGGGTCCTTCGCCTGTATAGTTAGGATCAGCAAAATGAGAAAGTCATTCCAATAAAAAGCAGACAGACAGACAGACTGACGGACAGACATGCAGACAGACAGACAGACAGACTGACGGACAGACATGCAGACAGACCCAGCCATCTGTTTGTCAATCTGTGTAGAAGACTGATGTGACGTAAACAAGGGAGAGGGAATGGGAAGATAGTCTCTCTCTCTCTCTCTCTCTCTCTCTCTCTCTCTCTCTCTCTCTCTCTCTCTCTCTCTCTCTCTCTCTCTCTCTCTCTCTCTCTCTCTCTCTTTTCCATTAACTTTCCATCCCAATTTCTTGTCTCTCTAATTTCACATTATTTTGCTGCGTTTCTCCACCCTGGTCGATCAATTACTCTCTTACCCCAAACTCTTCTCCTGCCCCTTTCCCCAGTTCCACCCCACTCTCTCTTTTCACACACACACACACACACGCACGCACGCACTCACGCACGCACACACACACACACGCACACACACACACGCACACGCACGCACACGCACCTCTCTCTCTTTAACTCCTCTCACTGTTCCTCCTTCCATATATTATTTTTCAAGTGGGTGGGGTTGGGGGTTGTTATCTTTTTTTCTCAGTGAGAGGAACGGTGACACGCGGACGGTGGCTCCCCGTATGGCTGGGCTCACGCAACGAACGCAGCACGACCCGGGCTAACGAGCTAAATCAATTGACGAATCACCCCGAATAAACAATTAATGACCTCCGCTTCCATCAGTACAAGTTTATTTCAGCAGGCTCTGGTTCTGTTGTTGTGTTCGTCTGTCCGTCCGTTTATCCGTTTGTCTGTCTGTCTGTCTCTGTCTGTCTGTCTCTGTCTGTCTGTCTGTCTCCAGGGCCGGACCCAGGGGGGGGGGGGGGGGGTTCGAAGGGTTCCGGAACCCCACCCCTGGAAAAAGCATGTACCTTGCTTTGAGTGGGTTTTTTTTTTTTTACTAGTTTTAGCACCAAAACAATGCTGCTCTTAACCCTCAAAACAAGGCCCAGAATGCACCAGATTGCACAGATTTTAACCGTTTTTCAAACATTTTCCGGGGGAGCATGCCCCCGGACCCCCTTAGTCCGCGCGCCTGCTTTGCAGGCGCGCGCTTGTGGCTTCGCCACTTCGCTGATTTGCCCCCCCAAAAAAGGAGGAACCCCCCCCCCCCCTTTACAACTCATTTGGTCTAGCCCTGGTCTCTGTCTCTGTCTCTTTTTCCTCCCCCTTTCATTTCTCTCTCTGTGTCTGTCTGTCTCTCTCTCTCCTTCTCTTTCTCCCTTTCCTCCTCCCCCCCTTTCATTTCTCTCTCTCTCTCTTTCTCTCTCTCTCCTTTCTCTCTCTCTCTCTCTCTCTCTCTCTCTCTCTCTCTCTCTCTCTCTCTCTCTCTCTCTCTCTCTCTCTCTCTCTCTCTCTCTCTCTCTCTCTCTCTCTTTCTCTCTCTCTCTCTCTCCAGGGGTACCGAAAGGCCTCACTTTTGTTAGCTTGGGGCGGGTTAATCGGAGCTGCCCTCTGTCCATCCATGCATAGAGATCGACAAGGGCAAAGATGAAATATTGTTGGTTTTATCGTGGCAATGGTGCGAAGGTGTGTGTGTGTGTGGGTGTGTGTGTGGAGGGCTCCGTCTGTCTGACTGTCTGACTGTCGTTCTGTCACTCTGATCCTCTGTTTTGTCAGTGTCTGTCTGCCTTTTCGCCAATATATGTGGGCTGTTCTGTTTGAAAACACACCATACATTCGACCTTGTTTGCTGCAGTAAACCGTCCTCCTTTGACCAGGATAGTTTACAGGATCGCACCTATTAGCCAACGATTATCGAGATAGCTCATCTTTGCTTCACTGTCAGTCGCCAGGATGCAAGCCAGGTGTACTGTTTTTGGGTAGAAGACTTCACAGGAGCTGGTATGTCTTGGTACATGAACTCCTGTTGCAGAGATTGAGCCGCAGCAGCGGTGGTTTCATAATTTACCGGATAATTATGTGCACAGTTCAAACTTCTTTTACCTGCATGTGCACGGTATGAGAAGTCTATGACTTAGACCGGGGCATTTATACGTAGCTGCAGAACTTGACGTTACAGATGCTTGGTTGAGATTAGATTCGGTTATCAGAGTGTGTGTATATTTGATTTTTTTTCGAATTTAATACCCACTCACATGTGTATTTCCGTAATGGCATGCTTACCTTTACTTGTTGTGCTTCATAATCATTTGACGATATCTTTTTTCTTGGCATTGTAATTGTCTATTCTGAAGAAACTCAGTCTTGTTGAAACCAAAGAGAGTAGCGGGCAAGGACTGAGCCTTGCGCAGCAAAACAAAAGATAATGAACTTTTATATTGAAAATACATGCCGATTTCGTAGTAGAAAACGGAAAAGGCAGAACAAATTGGTTTACTCAGACTTATACATGTATATGCATTACAGCGCCCTTCTTTCGCAGCCAAAACGGCGTCACTTATCCACGGAGCTCAAGCTCTCCGGCAACACGACCGTGGTCAACGCTGAAGCTAGTCCGAGGTGTCAAGTGGGAGGACAAAGAAGCAACTCAGGTGGGAACTGATGAAGAGCTGGGGTATACAGAAAAAAGCTGATGTTGCAGGACTTTTTGGGACTGAGGACTTCTGCTAAGATTACGAAGCATACACTTTCTTAATGACGGACCCCGGTCTATTACTCTGAGGTCGAGGAGAGCTAGCTTTGCAAAAAGCAAGCGATGTTGTTTGACTGGGGATGCGCACTGACATGATGGACTCCAGCACGGTCAGGTTTACAGAAGCCCTCGGCTTGCCAACCCCCGGACTGAAGCATGAGTGTCTGACTGGCAGATGTTCCCCTCCAGCCCAAACCCGCCATTATTTATGCGCCGCTCTCTCGGCTCCTCCTGTAAATTGTAATACTGTCTCTGGCCGCCGCGGCCTGTAATGAGTCTAATCTAATTAGCTGGCAGCGCTAAAAAGTGGAGGGAAGCGAGAGAGAGGGTCGCGCGAGGGCTCACCTGTGGTGGGCGTGGCCCAACGTGTAATGGACACCGGCGGCCCCGTCATTAGTGAGAGGCAGGCAACTTTATGTCCCCCCGCCAGGATGATGGAGGGGCGTGGCTCAAGTTGATGACGAAAAACAGCGCGCGCGTGCCTGGAAAGCCTGGAAAGCCTTCCTTCCTCGCTTGCTGCCAATGCTGCCGCCGCTCCCACCACCACGGCCTGCTACGACTGACGACTACGACGACGTTATCAATTATGGGAGGCGGCGATGGCGGCGGCAGCTGTGGCTGCTTGGCAGCACCTCCCCTTCCTGTTCGTCGCGGTGTGGAGCGACTGACAGTGGGTGATGCTGTGTGTCAGGGGAAAGTGGTTGTTGTTACAGTTTTACTGCTCGGCCGCTTGTCGCTTCTGTCAGTGCCTCTTGTGTGTCTATACCGTGAAACCACTGCTTTCAGGCCTCCAAAATCTGACACGATGAGGACTAAATTAAGAGAGAGTGTTGATAATTAAGGTCATTCGCAGACACACTTTGAGGAAGGCATGAAAAGGTCGCAAACTAAGAAACAAATCAGGGAAAAGTATACCTGTAAAGAGTGAAAGGGGTAGAATAAAAAATGTTTCTAAAAGAAAGAAAACGACTTGACAGCAAAGGGAAAAGTTCTTAAAGCCAAGGTCCCACAGTGGCCCTGCCATCAGGGAAGACTCGACAAGAGTGACATCCATGACCATCAATGGGCGTTCTCATCTTCACTCTGTCCTCCTCTTCCTTCAAGACGATTTGTCAACTGTCCATTTCTGCAGGTTTCAATTGTATTAACAAGATAAATCTCTTGCATGTACCTACGTTGTTTATGTTCGCCAGATTGTCCGTCGCTCACTTTAATTCAAATGCATATAGCTAGGCATCTGTTGCGGTATAGCCTCATTAAGTTTAACGCCTTGTCAGGCTACATGTTAGGCACACAATGTTCCTGTCTATGTGTGTGTTTATGTACGTCACCAGTGCCCAAGCTCGTCTTAATTCAAATGCATTCATAGGCATGCAGCTCAGTGTTGCATGCTTGCGTAGTCAACTCTTTCAGTTCAAAGCATTGTTTTGCTTTTATCAGTTGTTTCGGTACATGTATGTGATACACATAATTTTACCAAAACAGAAAATTGCTTTACCAGACACCATAACATTTGGACTTGCGGATACACAATCATCGTCAGGATGAGTGATAAAGAAAAGCAGACTTGATGTAGTAGCTGGTCTGTTAACAACAGTACACGCACAAAAGCCAAAAAAGCGACCCATACGCCGATTTCAGTCTTATAAACGACAGCAGCACAATTATTAATGAATTAAAAAAGAAAGAAGCAAATCAGACCCCCAAAAAAGACATTGTCGGTAAATAAGCAATAAACAAAAAAAACTATACAGAGAGAAGAAAAAACTTGAGTGATGTCTGTTAACACACACACACACACACACACACACACACACACACACACACACACACACCCAAACACACACTATCATACACACAAGCACACACACACACACACACGCTCGCACGCACGCACGCACAAACACACACACACACACACACGCACACGCACACGCACACACACATGCACGCACACACACACATGCACACAACGTTCGAATGCGCGATAAACTTTTTGAGCCCCCCCACACACACACACCACACACACACACACACACACACACATGCACACAACGTTCGAATGCGCGATAGGCTTGTTGAGCCACACCCCCCCCACACACGCACACACACACATCACACACACCCACTCCGCCCAGCCCCCACTCTCTCTCTGTTAACTCTTTTAAGCGAAAATGTAATTTGTTTTCCTTGTGAAATATAATTTCGAAGCGAAATGGAAAACATACGCTGAAAATGATGTCAAGTACAGACACATCCACAACTTTTAGAAAGCTAATTCCAGTTAGCTCGCTTCTGCGATTTTCGCAGGCAGATTATATAACGTGTGTTTTCTGTTAGGCAAACACGATAGTTTTTCACTCACTTGACTTAATTACATGTTGGATGTTGCTGTTTTCCTTTCAGAGTAATGTGTTTAGCGCAGCGGGGTGCAAAAGGATGACGTAGTGCTGGAAGAGTGGGGAGGTGGGTCAGTTGAGGGGCAAGCACGGGATGAGTTTTAGGGGATGGTGGTTCAGCTCTGGTGATAACGTCATGCAGGCTTTCAGCCATTTTGTTTGTGTTGTCTTTGTCCTTGCATCGTTTTTTGCTTCTTTCGTGTTTTCCTTATTACTGACATGACGTGTACGTTGTTTTCGATTTTTATTTTGCATAATGTTGCAAGCTTGTTCGTAAAAAACCCTAATTATATTGATTTTTTCTCTCTTTCTTTCTTTCTTTCTACTTTCTTTCTGTCTGTCTGTCTGTCTGTCTGTCTTTCTTTCTTTCTTTCTTTCTGTCTGTCTGTCTGTCTGTCTGTCTGTCTGTCTGTCTGTCTGTCTGTCTGTCTGTCTGTCTTTCTTTCTTTCTTTCTGTCTGTCTGTCTGTCTGTCTGTCTGTCTTTCTTTCTTTGTCTTTTGTCTTTCTGTCTTTTTTGCTTCTTTCTGTTTACGTTGCTCACATCACTTTGCTTGTTTTGATATTTCTGTTTTTCTTTGTTTGAATATATATATGAATAAACATAAACATAAATATATAGACATAATGATATCAAAGGGGTAGATCTCCTCCTGGAGTAGAAGGAATCGAACAGGTGGACAGAATGGCCAAGCTGGTTACACAAAGTATGA
This sequence comes from Littorina saxatilis, assembly GCF_037325665.1. Classification (NCBI taxonomy): domain Eukaryota; kingdom Metazoa; phylum Mollusca; class Gastropoda; order Littorinimorpha; family Littorinidae; genus Littorina; species Littorina saxatilis. Next base: position 61,629,023 of record NC_090246.1, on the reverse strand, counting down.
GCATGATGATAACACAGTACGCCCGGCAGAGATAAAAACCATCAGAAAATCTCTGCACAAGACACCTTAACCAGAGGACAGTTTCCATCAGCTGTCAAGACCAGGACAAGTGGGCATCTTCTACCTGAGGACAGGCCACAAAAGGCTATTCTAACACCTGTCCAACAAAACTGTGTGCCGTGCCCTGCCCATGTGTCCCTGTGGAGAAGCAGAGCAACACATAGCCAACGTCCTTAGGGCTTGTAGGAGCCTCCAGGCCCTGAGAGCAGAGACCCAAGCCCAGGCCGACGACCCTCCAGGAGAAGCTGCACGGGCCTGTGGATGCTCTGCAGAATACCACCAACTTCATCCCAAAAGCTGATCTCCGAGTGTGATAGGCGATTGACAAAAAGAAGAAGAAGCTATTGCAGTGGTAAAATCACTCCGACAATTGTGCTTTCATTCTGTTGATTTGTTGACAAACTAGGACGCTTTCCATGTTCTTGAGTGGTGCCCAAGAGATTTTGAGTTTAGGCTGTCCCATGTGTTTGTGCCTAACTTGGTAAACATAGTCCATTGGTTGTTCCGTATGATTTAGCACACATTCCGTGTGATTTCGTAAAATGATTGTGCACGTCAGTGTTTTCTGCCAGTGTTTTCCTGTGAGGGGAAGGGGGGGGGGGGGGGAGGGGGGAGAAAAAAATCTTTGGATGGAACATTTGTCAGTTATTCCTTTATGTCCTTCTGGCACTGTTTGTGCAATGCGTTTTACTTATTTATTATTTTATTACCTTTTTTTTTAGGGGGGGGGGGGGTATTTTGCCAGACATTTGAAGCGGATTACTTTTGGTCTCCACCGGACAATTTTCAGACATGCAACAATTCGTTATCGTTCCTTGCATAGCGACAACAAAACACGGTGTTTACTGTGTAAGTAGCAATAATACCGTGCCGTCAAAGACATAATGATCACATGTGTGCTGAAATTATTACATGGTTCGTGCATTACTAAACACCAATCAGCTGCATTCCGGGCTGTTTTGTTAATGAATAAATGCCTGCTCTTTAAAACACATCTCTGTAATGCCAGACATTTTCCAAGAGGAATGTGTAGAAGTAGGCAGCGAGGCAAAGAGAACAGATTCTCTGTCATCAATAACATCAAGTTAGACGTGTAAATTGCTTGTTTCGTCGTCAGCAGAGTCCCCAAAACCCTTGCTTAGTTCCACCCTCTCATACGCCTAGCCGCCATTGCAAGGTGGATTGCCGCCCTTCGGTCAACCTTCTTCCCTCCCTTGGCACACCTCTTCCGCCCCTGGTTACTCCCCTTTCGGTTCCGACACTGTGGTTACCGGTTATTGGAGACAGCACACTGTCCTGCCTTCCAGACTTTTTTCCTTTCCTGGTTAACTGGTAGAGATGTTTTGGTTTCTTTTAGAAGAATGGAAATTGTATCTATGTTTTCTTTCTATATTTTTTGTTTATCAACTTTATTTATTTATTTGATTTTTAAAAAATATTTTTATTTATTTGCTTGTTTGTTTATTTGTTTATTTATTTGTTCATTTCTTTTTTGTTTTTTTCATGTGTTTATTGATTTTGTATTTTTGTATTTATGACCTTTCTTTTTTGTTTTCCAAGTAACAGATTGTTTGGTGTGTCAATCTCTGCTGTGTCGTGGTTGATAGGGAAAACTTGTTGCTTGAAAATGGATGAGCAGCGTACCACGTACCTTTATAAAGCCATGTGTCACAGGGAAGAACAGAAGGGCCATTCACCCCATAGTTGTTCGGTTTTTAACAGCGCAGTTCGAAATAGGGCAAGTACCAAGGGATGTCGGTTTGCGTCGGCAGTCGGCGAAACGCCCAAACTTATTTCAAATCGCCGAAAACTTTGCCGTCATTTTGGCAGAATTGCTCAACTTTAGCACGGTAGGGAAAAGGTGACCCCGGAAAACGTTCCAACATTGCCAACACGATAGTATCATGGTCGTTTTGCCAAATATGCATGCGGAGTAAAAACCCAGCAACACCTGTTTATAATGAACACCTTCTAATGACCATCGGATGTCGACTGTCAGAACAAACGGCGTGAGAACACGCTGGAAAAAGAGACTGGAGTTCTGCCGACAGCACGAGAACATGAGTTGTAACAGATAAATCTATCAATCAATCAATCAATCAATCAATCAATTGAATGCGATCAACCAATCAATCAATCAATCAATCAATCAATCAATCAATACAATCAATACATTAGTTTATAATTAAAATGAATAAATATAAATAAAAACATATAAAAACAATAAATAAATAATTAATTAATAAATAAATGAATGAATAAATAAATAAATCAATCCATATCCATCCATTAATCCATTCACCCATCCATCAAGAATCACTAAATAGATAAGAATAAAAGTAAAAATTAACAAATTGAAAAGAATGCCAGGTAAAAAATACTAAAATACTTAACAATATCAGAAAATAAAGAAATAAAGTTTATATGTACCCATGTTAAAAACTTCAAACAGTCTGTTGACTTAGGCTTATATCACTGATATAGATTCCTAGTACAGTAAAGTACTGTACTTATTCCAATGCGACTAGCCTGACGTAATTCTATAGTTGATTGTTATAGAACACCAGTTAGCTTATTTGGTATTCAAATATGTTGTAAAATACAACGATGCATACATGTACTTGTAGTAACGGGGCACACCAATCTTAAAATTAATACGCGAGCTCTGAAAAACAAAGTAGCATTTGGCTGACAACTTTTAGTTACAAAGCGTTAATACTACCTTATTCGACTTCGTGGAAGATGAACTGTTTGATGTGAATGAACTCGGCTAAATTTTGGAACCTTTCCAGCCAAGCAATATACATCATTCATTTCCATTGACTATTTTACAATGATGATTCAATTCGAAAACAAGCGCCCTAAGGCTGTGATTTCATCGATGGATTGCTTATAACGAAGCATAATTTAGCTCGATTGACGTCATCAGACAAAAGCGCATGACGAAAAAACAACTTGAAATCTGTTTTCACGAGTTTGTGATGTGCGTCACCGCGATCCCGTAATTCTACAGTTCATGCAGTCATGCAAACACCATTTCTTCCGGCGGAGACTGTTATCCTACAAAATTTATTTTACTACAGAAATTATACTTCTAACCGCAGGGATGACCTCAAGTCATCTGAGAACTAAGTGACTGATATTAAACTCCTTAGTCATTGTAGAAGCGTTGACGTTATAAGCTTACATTGTCTGCTTGTATGCATGAAACAAGTGCATATTTACATTAAAAAAAAGTCACTCCTCTTTGAACTGGAGGCATCGATTTATGTCGTGAAACGAATCGTGTTTCGTTCCCCACCTTCCCCCGCCTCCACCCTCGAAGAAAAAAAAGGAAAAAAATCAACAACACACTAAACATCAACAACAACTAATAAAAAAAAGTGCAAATCACACGCACACAAAAACAGAGCAACAAAAGCAAAAACCACAACAGTGACAAAGAAACGAACCTGTCCTTTCGATAACACTTTCAGATGTCATTCTGCTTTTTCATAACTGGGTGAAATAAATCTGTTTTGCATTTTTTTTTATGATTAACACGGAAAACGATCAACCGGAAGAAAACGGCAAGGCTTGATTCCATCAAGCCCCTTAAATTGACTTTTGGCAAAACAAATTTTCAAGAGTTTAAATGTAAATCCAAAGCCAAATTTCAGCTGCAGCGTATTCCCCTTTTTATTTCAAATACACGTGTTGGACATTAACTTTGATTTCCTGTATTTTGTCTGGCATGCAGCATGTTTTATTCTGTTTCATTTATAGCAAACACATTAAGTGATTGATGAGTCTTGGCAGTCCTACCCTAAACAGACGCTGCTTCAGTTGTTCTTAACCATGCACGAAGTATGTAGCTAGCGCATATATTATGTGAACGAACCCTCTGCAGTCTTTGAACCTTTCCGCTATCCCCCTTTTAGCAGACCTCCCCACTGTCCTTCCTCCTATATCCCTCCCTTAACAACAAAATCCTTCCTCCTATACCCCTCCCTTAACAACACAATCCTTCCTCCTATACCCCACCCTTAACAACACTACCCTTCCTCCTATACCCCTCCTTTAACAACACAACCCTTCCTCCTATACCCCTCCCTTAACAACACAATCCTTCCTCCTATACCCTTCCCTTAACAACACTACCCTTCCTCCTATACCCCTCCCTTAAAAACACAATCCTTCCACATATACCCCTCCCTTAACAACACAATCCTTCCTCCTATACCCCTCCCTTAACAACACTACCCTTCCTCCTATACCCCTCTCTTAACAACACAATCCTTCCTCCTATACCCCTCCCTTAACAACACTACCCTTCCTCCTATACCCCTCCCTTAACAACACTACCATTCCTCCTATACCCCTCCCTTAAGAACACAATCCTTCCTCCTATACCCCTCCCTTAACAACACAATCCTTCCTCCTATACCCCTCCCTTAACAACACTACCCTTCCTCCTATACCCCTCCCTTAACAACACTACTCTTCCTCCTATACCCCTCCCTTAACAACACTACCCTTCCTCCTATACCCCTCCCTTAACAACACAATCCTTCCTCCCCTACCCCTCCCTTAACAACACAATCCTTCCTCCTATACCCCTCCCTTAACAACACTACCCTTCCTCCTATACCCCTCCCTAACAACACAATCCTTCCTCCTATACCCCTCCCTTAACAACACAATCCTTCCTCCTATACCCCTCCCTTAACAACACTACCCTTCCTCCTATACCACTCCCTTAACAACACAATCCTTCCTCCTATATCCCTCCCTTAACAACACTACCCTTCCTCCTATACCCCTCCCTTAACCACACAATCCTTCCTCCTATACCCCTCCCTTAACAACACAATCCTTCCTCCTATACCTCTCCCTTAACAACACTACCCTTCCTCCTATACCCCTCCCTTAACAACACTACCCTTCATCCTATACCCCTCCCTTAACAACACAACCCTTCCTCCTATACCCCTCCCTTAACAACACTACCCTTCCTCCTATACCCCTCCCTTAACAACACAATCCTTCCTCCCATACCCCTCCCTTAACAACAGAATCCTTCCTCCTATACCCCTCCCTTAACAACACTACCCTTCCTCCTATACCCCTCCCTTAACAACACTACCCTTCCTCCTATACCCCTCCCTTAACAACACAACCCTTCTTCCTATACCCCTCCCTTAACAACACTACCCTTCCTCCTATACCCCTCCCTTAACAACACTACTCTTCCTCCTATACCCCTCCCTTAACAACACAATCCTTCCTCCTATACCCCTCCCTTAACAACACTACCCTTCCTCCTATACCCCTCCCTAACAACACTACTCTTCCTCCTATACCCCTCCCTTAACAACACTACCCTTCCTCCTCTACCCCTCCCTTAACAACACAATCCTTCCTCCTATACCCCTCCCTTAACAACACAATCCTTCCTCCTATACCCCTCCCTTAACAACACTACCCTTCCTCCTATACCCCTCCCTTAACAACACTACCCTTCCTCCTATACCCCTCCCTTAACATCACAATCCTTCCTCCTCTACCCCTCCCTTAACAACACTACCTGTCCTCCTATACCCCTCCCTTAACAACACAATCCTTCCTCCTATACCCCTCCCTTAACAACACAATCCTTCCTCCTATACCCCTCCCTTAACAACACAACCCTTCCTCCTATACCCCTCCCTTAACAACACTACCCTTCCTCCTATACCACTCCCTTAACAACACAACCCTTCCACCTATACCCCTCCCTTAACAACACTACCCTTCCTCCTATACCCCTCCCTTAACAACACAACCCTTCCTCCTATACCCCTCCCTTAACAACACTACCTTTCACCCTATACCCTTCCCTTAACAACACTACCCTTCCTCCTCTACCCCTCCCTTAACAACACAATCCTTCCTTTGCGGCTCACCATCTCAGATCTGTCGATGCATGGGATAAAAACATCTCTTCACTGGGACACATACCGAAAAATCAATTAGATCCTAACTGCAGAGTGAGAATTTGTTGATGAATTAATTTCACAGATTGCCACTAGTGTCCATTAATAAATAATTCATCTGAAATCCCAGTTCTACACACAAACCACCCAGGCTGTTAAAAGTTGGCATGTGTCCATGTGGAGGTACGATCTTGTCCCATGTAAAAGCCTGGCTAGATCTGAACTGGTGAGTTGAACGGTTTACACGGGAAGGTATGTGTCTTTAAGGTCTATTTTCTTAATTTCCATATTTAACTAATCCTTCGTGTGAGCCGGGAAGTAAGCGGTCATCATCGTTGACGTCACCATATTGACCACTGGATACTGGATGCGTCAAGAAAAAGGACACGGCGATGACCATATTAATCATACATTAATAATGACCGTGGCAAAATATCACTTTTGAAGATGGCAACAATTAACGCCTCACGCAGCTGGGTTCTCTAGGTAATCTAATAGCATACACCGACGGATCGGACAAAAACTCCTAGTGGAGAAACTTGACACATGACTCAAGATATTGAATCGCTTAAATACCATTTGTTTAACGCAAGTCTCTTTCGCGCTTGTATAAGGTTTCTGGATAACATATATCCTGACAATGAGGACACATCGTGGTGTGGTAGCGGACAAAGTCAAAGGCCTTTTGGTATGGATGTTGACAAACGTGATGATTTTGATCGCGAATGTTAACAATCGTGACTTACACGGATGACCTAATTTAAAGTAAACCAAAAAAGGTACAATATAGAGTGTGCACACACGCATTTTCTGATCCTTTTTGTTCTTCAACTGATAAATTCCTATCCATGTCATTTTAAACTTTCTATTTGCTTACAAGTATTTGATGTGGCAATCTGGCACACTTTTCGGATTGACGATTTCTGTTGCAGGGGTCAGGTAACAGCCGCTCAAATGCGGTTACCTCCAAAATCGACACACCAAAAGTAGATAATTCCAATTCAAAATTCGACACACAAAAGCTCAGAATAGGCAATATTCATTAACTTTTTTTTATAAAGACACAAAGTCTTATCGTGATCTACCCATAACACATTATTAAAAATGGCTGTCTTGCGTACTTCTTTAAATTCCCAGAGGCAGGTGTCAACTATGTTAGTGGTCGAAAACAGGAGGTTTCTCGGTCAGACAGAAACCCGAAAATGGATACAACACACAAGCAAAAGTTCCACGATCAACCTACCAACCAACCAATCAATCAATAAATAAATCAATTAATAATCAATTAATAATCAATGCATGTTAACCCAACTTCACAGACAAAAAGAGCAGAGTGCTGAAGTTGAAGCAATATTTTCAAAGCTTCGACTCTGTCTCTAACCTGGAGTCAAGTCAAACAGAATAAATACATTGTAAAACCTCAAAGCGTTTTCCTATCTGCAAAAGGACACGAACCCTCCCAGTCATTCATTTTTCACAGAGTAAACAGATTTGGGGGGGCCCATGCAGCAATAGATTTAAATTAGTCTCAGAACCAAACCACAAGCAAGCCACAAAACCCCTAACAACGTCCAAAATCAAACCAGAGAGGTCAAAGCAGCCATCATTTTTCACGCAGGAACTAAACAGATTCCAGCGGTATGTCCCCTCGCTAAATCCCCGTCAGTCCACGGAGGAGCAGGACTCGCAAAGACTCATCGATCTCAGTTTAGGCAAGGGAAAAAGTGGCAGCGGCGAAGAGGGACCACCGTGTGACACTTATCAAGTCAAATGGCTGAACGTGTCGCTCGTGCAACTCTCTCTCTCTCTCTCTCTCTCTCTCTCTCTCTCTCTCTCTCTCTCGTTCCCTTGTCGCGTGTTGGCCCGGCGCGGAGCAGCGTAAATAGGACTTGAAGGAAGCCAGACCCAGCAATCCAAGGGCTCTAGCCTGCGACATGCAAACAGCACCAGAGGATGGGCTGCGGACCGTGGTCTTGTGCTGAAGGAAGAGAGGCCGGGTTCCTCTGATTATGGTCCTTGTCGCCCTGCAAATAACAGTCTTTGTCAGGCGCGAGAAAACGCAGATCCCTCCTGCCTCAGACCCCGGGCTTCCAGGCAGAGCTGAGACGGTTGTCACGAGCTGAGAAGCTGTCAGCCACTGATACTCTTAGTCTGCGGCGATTTTTGGTGGAGAGAATTTGAGGACTTTTAGCGGGGAGAATTTGAGGACTTTGGGCAGAGAGAAATTGGGGTCTGTCGGCGGAGGGAATTTGATGATATTCGGCGTACACAATTTGAGGAGACCTTTTTGGTGTGGAGGTTTTGACGACTTTTGGCGGAAGGATCAGCTGCATTTTACGCCTCAGGCAGAGTTTTGGTCTGCATTTTACACTGATCGAGACTTTGACCTTACTCTTGTCGTAAACAATGTTTTGCACCGAAGATACGACCTTTTTGCCTGCGGCAACATTGGTAACTGATGACAATGTTGACGGAGTTGGTAGCATGTATATATATATATATATGTTGCAAATATAACAGCTCGCTTGCAACCAGTTACGTGAAGGGCAGTTGTTCTTCATATTCGTTCCACCAATCCTTCTCCCTCTCCTCTTTGACAGCCGGGGGGGGGGGGGGGTGTACTGAAACGCATTGAGGATAAAAATGCTGCATCAAACCTAACCTTTTTGTACTTTTAATAAATGTGCGTCCGACACCATCAAACTCGATAACTTAAAACGGTTGCCGGTTAAATAGTTCATTATCATAACCAATGTCAACAAAATGAACTGGTCACAATTCAGCAATCCTTGGACGGTACACAAATACGGAGAAAAAAATCATTTGTCAGTAAACCGTCAACATATAACGATTTCAAAAGACAAGCTCACACAGATATTCTTCAAGCTCTTCAAATTAAAACACAAATCCCTCTGAACAAGGAAAATATGTGCCTTGCTTGTCATCATCCAATTAACTCCTCGTGTATCAGTTACCACCAACTCGACTAAGCAATTAGAAAGAAAAAAAGTTCTGACACAAATTAGCTTTGCCTTGCTGAACAATATTCCCACGCTCAGAAATCGACGCAACTGCATGGACACAAAAGCGGCGCAGCACTAATCCAATAATTATCATCTTGCAAATTAGGCAAGATGATTCACAGATAAAGCCCAGCCAAGCAATAATTTTGCAAGAAGATCTAAAATGATGATCCGTGATAGAATTACTTGGTATAGTCGTGAAAAGCAAAGACAGATTTGGCGTCGTTTCGGCGTCAATAAACTGCACAATGTGTAACTTACAGAAGATAAGTACCTAAAGCTGATGGCGAAAATGATACAGACGCTACAGATACTGAGAGTAAGGGAGGGAGAGAGAGAGAGAGAGAGAGAGAGAGAGAGAGAGAGAGAGAGAGAGAGAGAGAGAGAGAGAGAGAGAGAAGGGGGGCAGACAGACGGACAGAGACTAGAGAGAGAGCACTGGTTCCTCCAAAAAAAGTTGTTCGCCAAACCCGATACCCTATTATCCTATACCCAAGAGGAGAAAAAAGGCGAAATAAATCAAAGGTGGGGATGGTACAGTGAAGCTGTCAGTGCCTGTATTGCTCGCCATTGTGCGTGCCACTTATCACACTGCTTGTTATCTCCCTTTACGCGCTTCGGCTGCCAGCTTGCTGTCTGACTTCAGTCATTACCACCCCCAACCCGCACCCCCTAACCGCCCCCCTACCTCCCTAAAAAAAAAGATATAGAAGGGACAGATAGACAGACAAACAGACAAACTTGACAATTCCAGCCATCAAGAGAGCAACCGTCCGCGTGTCACTGTCCCTCATTCTGAGCAAACAATTACGCAGCTCCCCTCTCCTTTGCTTGAAAAAAGGAGAAAGAGAGGGTTGGGTACGCAGTGGATGAGAAAGAGAGAGAAAGAGAGAGAGAGAGAGAGAGAGAGAGAGAGAGAGAGAGAGAGAGAGAGGAGAGAGAGAGAGAGGAGAGAGAAAGAGAGAGAGAGAAAGAGAGAGGAGAGAGAGAGAGGAGAGAGAGAGAAAGAGAGAGGAGAGAGAGAGAGAAAGAGGAGAGAGAGAGATAGAGAGAGGAGAGAGAGGAGAGAGAGAGAGAGAGAGGAGAGAGAGAGAGAAAGAGAGAGAAGAGAGAGAGAGAAGAGAGAGAGAGAGAAGAGAGAGAGAAGAGAGAGAGAGAAGAGAGAGAGAGAGAAGAGAGAGAGAGAAGAGAGAGAGAGAGAGAGAGAAGAGAGAGAGAGATAAACAGACAGAGAGAGAGGGGGGTATGGGATGAGAGAGAGAGAGAGAGACAAACAAACCCTCGGCAACGGAATGGGAGGCGGAAAAAAACCCTTTTTATGGGGGCGAGGACGCCCCCATTCTATACGGATAGTTTCGAGGTTGACCATGGGCAGCGCCATTTTGTTGTGAAATACGTCATCAGTTTGTGTACACAGGAAGTTGTGACATCCGTCACCCTATGGGAGGGGTGACGTCAAAATTGTTCATCTGTAGAAAGTTGTGAAATCCGTCACCCTATGGGAGGGGTGACGTCAAAATTGGTCATCACAGAGTTTGTGTAACACAGGAAGTTGTGAAATACGTCACCCTATGGGAGGGGTGACGTCAAAATTGGTCATCACAGAGTTTGTGTAACACAGGAAGTTGTGAAATACGTCACCCTATGGGAGGGGTGACGTCAAAATTGTTCAACAAAAACATGATATGTCGCATTGTGCAGGGTCAACTGCAACAAACTCAAACCGAGCCATTCATACCTAGCTGTATTTGAGTGACTTATATACCCGACATTTTTATTTCTTATTTTTAGCACAGGTGTAGGAAAAATCATGAACCAAAATGTTATTTATTTTCTAATTTAACATTTTTTTTACAAATATGACCATGGTCTTTTAAACATACAGTGACATTAAACATTGTTATGTTAAAAAAAAAGAAAAAAGATAAAAAGCTTTTGTGCACAAATCAGAAAATACATTGTACATTTTACCTACAGGCCAAACCGTGAGTGTCTGTGGCAAAGCCCGACCCAGGAAATTGCACTGATTTTATATTTAGATCAGAGAGAAATTGTCAAGAACAGGCGCTTGCATTTGGATGTGTCCAATAAGTAGGTTTGGTTGTGATCAATCAGAATAATGTAGGAATAAAAATGTATGACAGTTTAGTATGATGACATGTAATTCACATATGCTGAAATATGATATTATACATCATGTAATATTATTATGGCTGTTGCCATGACCATGAAACCCAACAAAGGTTTAATGTAATGTAATTCAAAATACCAAAACCGAGCACCTATTAATCTCGTCTTTGCGCGTGAAGATTGAGGCCGTCTGCCAGTAGCGGTTAGGTCATACAGTGGAACCCCTCTCTAGCGACCTTTAAAATGTTGACAAAAATCGGTCCTTGTGGAGGGGGGTCCTTACAGAGGGAGGGGGCGGAGTCAGGGGGCCACAAAGAAAGTCAGATTTAAAAAAAAAAGAAAACAGAGAAGTTTGAGTTGCTGACGACCGTTCTCTCTGAAAGCAAACTGCTTCGATTTCATGTTTGTCCTTGGTGTCCACCAGTTCTGGTGCATGTACTACCCTGGCCAAGTTTCCTCTCAAGACATCAAAGAGACCGCCCCAGTATACTCTACAGCCTCTGGGCGAACCACCTCTCATAGCTAAAACTGGGTCAATGACCCCTGGGAAGAAGGTCAGTGTCTATAAAAATTTTACTCCTAGGCCTGCGGCCAGGGGGGGGGGGGGGGAGTATACCGGTACCATTTGAGAATCAGACCAAATGAGAATTGAACCATTTGAGAACATCCTTTTTTTTCAATCACTACATCGAAGGCCTGCGGCCCGGGGTTCACATGGGTTGGTTTGTTTGTTTGTTTCAAACCCACACCCATATACACACATTTCCCATTTAAACCATTTGTCGGCCCCCTGTCGATATTTATCGACTAAGTTCCTTGTTCTTCTTTGCTTCTTGTTAATATCTAGATAGTTGCAGTCGGCGGAGACTAGCAATTTGGCTGTCAACTGCTGTAGCCGTTTGTGACTCTTTCGCCGTACGCATGGCGGCAACGGAAATGCAAGGTCAAAGGCGACTACAATAGAGCTTCGTTGCTCACGTGCAGATGTTGCGCATAGTATAGCGCAAACACACACACACACACACACACACACACACACACACACACACACACACTACCTATCTTTCGTGCCATTCTTTCACACATACATTAATGTTAGTTTTTTGTCACTTTCTAAAAACATCTTCTGTGAATAAGCATGTTTTATATTTTATTTTGATGACTGTTCTGTCCCACGAATAACAGTTTCCAATGTACCATCGGGTTAAACTTAATCTGGCCAAAGATAGATAGAGAGAGAGAGAGAGAGAGAGAGAGAGAGAGAGAGAGAGAGAGAGAGAGAGAGAGAGAGAGAGAGAGAGAGAGAGAGAGAGAGAGAGAGGCAGATAGATAGATAGGCAGCCAGGCAGCCAGCCAGCCTGCCCATACTGGCATACAGCCAGCCAACCAGCCAGCCAGCCAGCCAGCCCAGACACACAGACAGACAGACTGATTGACAGACAGACAGACAGATAGATAGATAGATAGATAGATAGATAGATAGATAGATAGATAGATAGATAGATAGATAGATAGATAGATAGATAGATAGATAGATAGATAGATAGATAGATAGATAGATAGATAGATAGATAGATAGATAGATAGATAGATAGATAGATAGTAAATGAATAAATGAAAAAAGAATAAATAAGCGACGGTCGATGCGGCTTTGGAGTGCGACCTCTTTCCAAGTCAGCAACACCCATCTACCCAGAAATTGTTCCTGAGTTCTAGCATTGACTAAGAAAGGTAGAGACGAGAGAGAAATTTGACACAAACTGACTCATCAGCGGAGTTATTATGTGCAAAAGTAGCGCCGTGTGAACGTCGTGGATGAACAGTCGGGTAGGATTGGGAGCATCAGGTACAGGTCAGCTGAAGGGGTCCTCATTGCTCACTAGTCTCGACACACTGGGACTTTAGAGAAAGGACCCTCTTTAAGATATAGGTTAAATATAGGATGACATTCTGCAGATGTTTTCTGACGAAAATGACCTCGAAAATGCTCCGTAACAATGCCTATTAATTATTTAAATGTTTGATACTTCTCTTCAACGTCAAAGTCCCGATTTATTTCATAGTCATATTGTCCAGTACAGGAGGGGGGTGGGGGTGGGGGGGTTCGCATATGTCAAGCAGGCGAAACCCATCGGAATGTACGAATTAAAATCGGTAAATCTAGCAAAGGCGAGCAAATTGCATTTCTGTCATGGGTGGAACGTAGGACGGAATATATGAAGAGTTTACCGTTTGTAAGGACTATTCTACTACAGCGTTTATGATTTGATTCACTGAACGTTCAAACAATATTGTTAAGTTATGCCTGTGTGATATTTCATCATTTCAAACCCCAAATCGAATTAAGTAGCTCTTCGGGCGATTAATTGTATCCAGAAGTAGCCTATCTCTTTAAAGAGGTTCAAAGAAGAACGTTGACAGTTTCCAGACCGCATTGTAAACGATATTTATAGGAATACACCTTTCTTGCTTAGAACACTAGCGAACCATTTAATATCTGCCGTCCCCCTCCTCCTCCTCCCCCCCCCCTCCCCCTTCTGTTTTGAAGGCTACGCTCATCGTGAGTTCCATTGCAGAAGGGAAGTGAGTTGATTAAGATTTTCAAGACAGAAAGTCTTCGAACATAAGTGTACTAGCGACAAAAAATAAGAAGATTTTCAGCATTCAGTGATCCCCATCCGATACGATTCTCATTTTATGGGGTGTAGAGTACGACGTTGACCCTGCTGCATTGTGTACACACTTGATACTGTAAAGAGGAAATTGTATCTCTTCTCAAGGCAGACTAAAGTCACAGTGACGAAGTGTACCACTGGAGGCGCCCCCTATCTACGAGACAGGAAGCAACAAAAGGCGAATAATCCCCGTCACTCTTATCAGCCATCTTGAAATGACAGACGCGCAAACCGAACAGTCAACACAAAAGGAAGAAGAAAACCGGCGGTAATATGCTCGCTGACTTATGATAAACCACAACTTCGGGTTTGACGTGCATGGACTTTGTGGTGACAGCTTGGATTCTGACCGACACTGGACAGCAGAGGGGGGGGGGGGGTGTGTGGATGTCCATGTGAGAGAGAGAGAGAGGGGGGGGGGGGAGGTAGTGACGCTTGTATGGCGCACATCGAAATTTGCGCTCTTGTGACAGTTAAATCCGAAAAATTGCCTTCAGGCTGTTTCATAATCATAAGAAGAAAAGAAGTCCCTAGAATAGTCAGGAGCGGCAAGAACGTGTTTGCAAACGCTTGAAAATCTTCCCCAGGACTATATTAATTTTGTGCCCATCTCTGACAAATGGTACCCGCAGACAGAGGAACAGAATATATTGTCCTATATACTCACGTCCGCGCAAACGCACAACTTAACTTCTGAGCCATCGCGACAGGTGGTAGCCTTAAACTCATAAGCACATGCACCTCTTCAGTTTAGAGGGAGGACGAGAGGAGGTGGCGACGAAGAAAGACGGACGATCTAAAGAATACAGCAGCCACTTACTGAACCCAAGAAGACAATTATTTTGTTCAACTCCTCGTCTGACTGAAACCACGCTGTGCTTACGCGTTTTCTCTTCGGCAAACTAATGCATAACGTTGCGGGGGTGCCCGATTTCAGAAAATTACCCCGGGTAAGAATGATGAGTACCTCCTTCGGGGTGGGTAGCTGCTCATTACGGGTGGATTAGACTGTCTTCTGGATTACCCGTGTGCAGCCTTTTTCATGCTAAGTTCTTTAGCGGGGCGCTATCAGATTATCTGTTGAAATGAAGATCCCTCGTGAGTCCAGGCTGACATGACGACGTGAAAATAATTGTTGAAGGGTAGCTCGCTTTGTATGAAGTAAAAAGCTTTTAAGGCTTGTTTACTTGTTTGGTTTGTCAGTGGGTTGTTTTTGTTTTCTGGTTTTTGTTTTGTTGTTGATACTGTACAGTAGCGGCAGGGGAATATATTCACTTTAATGTAACGATGTACATGGGCTGCAAAGTACAGTGCTTCAAGATACAAACTGCCGGGCTTGATTTATTTAGCTTCGCTACTGTGGTTGTTGCTTTTTCCTTTCTCTAATGTCTCGTTTATTTAGAAACGATTGTGTGTCATCACGTTTTCTTCTCTTGTCACACTGTTAATTAAAGAGAGGACTGCCAAACACAAAATGGAATTTCTTTGCAAGAAAAGTTAACAAGCTAGTTATTCGCATGAAACAAAAAGTGGTCCATATTAGGCATTCTTCCTCAACATCAATTCACGCCTGTATGGGAACAGAGGGTTGATGTATATCCCGAAACAGATCTTCTTGTCAACCTAAAGTGTCCTTAACTTTCCCGCCAGTTCTCCATCAAAATTAACAGAATGATTAATAATAGTTCGCTCCTCGCATCAGTTTCCGTACCGCCGCATGGTTTAAATCGGACTGAAGCTGAGCAAGCGATCTCATTGGCTTAAATTTGGTGACAATGTGAATGGGGAGAGTACAGCCATTGTAAAAGAGTGTGTAAGGACCAAGGGGAACGGGAGGGGGGGCTACAACTGAGAAGGGCCTAGATGGGAGGAGTAGACAAATACCGAAGGGAGGAGTAAAAAGACGAAGGAGACAAGAAACGGAGAAAGATGAAGCACAGACAGATGGCACCACCCGCGCATGCGCAAAACATTTAACTTGGTGGTGAAGATGCGACGGTTATATTGCAGTTGTTTCCGTATTTGTGCTTGTTATGTCTTTCAAAGACTTTCCTGATATATTTGTTCTCAGAAATACAAATGCTGCCAATGAGTCTTATTCAAACAGACACAATTATCTCAAAATAATCTACCGCTGTATAAGCTCACAGACCGTTCATTCAGACGAGTACGTTGTTCATATAAGTGGGTTGCTACCTTTTTACAATATTTAATTCAAGTAACAAACAAACTACATGCATGTATAGCAAGCGAGCAAATATATACCTACCCTACTATTAGCTGTATATTATGCAGCTATTGACATGAGTAGTTTTTACAAGCTTTTTCTCCAGAGGTTTTACTTAGACAGTGAGCATCATTCGTGAAATTTGTTAACAGTGCCAACGTGGCTTTAACTATAACTAGTTAAGATGCGCCAGAACTAACCTATGCCTGTAAACACGTTTAGTTCCTCTTGGTGAGGCAAATACTGCACGAAAACAAGATTATTATTATCATTCTCTTTATTTATTATTCTCTTTATTTATAAAGATGGGAGGAGTAGACAAATACCTTGTCAACCTAAAGTGTCCTTAACTTTCCCGCCAGTTCTCCATCAAAATTAACAGAATGATTAATAATAGTTCGCAATGAACGGTCTGTGAGCTTATACAGCGGTAGATGGGCCTTGGCAACGCGTATTTAAGTGACCCGTTCCTCTTCTGCTGTTTCCTGAGCCTTGTCTCTTTCGTTAATGGGCTGCAACTCCCACGTACACTCGTAGTTCTGAATATCGTCAACAATTTAGCTTCACCTCAAACAAGAAAATAAGGCCGAGGACTACTCTCACCCAGTGGAAAAAAGAGGCATTGCAACACCATCGTAGCTAGGCCTCCTCAGGATCCTACGACCCTAGGACAAACTCCTAGTCATTTACACACACTGCGCTCCAAACTGACAATGTCAAACGCCCTCAAAACGGTTCTAGCACTGTCAATGGAGACGAGATTAATTCCAGTTGAGGGAGCACAAAACTGACCGTCTGTCGCGGTACGTGTCGCACCACTTCATTACCACTCTCTGTCATGTCATCTGTCCACCGACCAGGCGTTTTAGCTTGACAAGGGGGACGGACGGGGGAGGGAAGAGGAGGGAAGAGGTGGGTCCGTGTGGCAAGCCCAACTGACTGCTGTTTGGTGATTCTTGTCGCCGATCGTTATTTATTCTGGTGGTATGGAAAGCAGTGTGTTTGTTTGTGTGTTTGTTTGTTTGTCTATTTGTTTGTTTGTTAGTTTGTTTGTCAAATGATATTCTTTTTTCACCATGGTGACATCTGAGCAGCAGTTTCTTTCATGATTGTCGTAGATCACATCCTGCAAAAGCGCCCAACCCTCACACCCATGCGGACACTTCTGTGGGCATCAAGGTCTGACCTGACTTGCAGAGAAAGATGTGAGGAACCTAAGAAGACCTTATAACCACTGCCCAGTTCAGTAATGACCAAACTAAGACATGGCCAGTCTACATTTGAAGACAAAAGCTAAATAAGTAATAGAATATATTCTTTTGCGAGCCACAGGAAGAACCACTCCAGCCACTACCTGGCTGAAATGCTTTCGTTCTCTCGTCACGGTATGAGAACCCTTCTTGACACACCAAAAAGTTTAGCTGGAAATTTAGAAGTCTTGTTAGAGTACAACAGTATTTTGAAGATATGTGACAATTTCACAGTGTATTTTGCATCTTTCAGGAGAAGACCATTTCCCAGTGTCTTTTTCTGAGTGTGGTATGAAACACCAAGACAGGACAGCTCCACACCCACACCCACACACATACACACACACATCCACACCCCCCCCCCCCCCTAACCAAGGAAATGTGTCCCCGATAAACAGGGGCGATTACTAGCGAGTCCCCTTGGTCCGCGCTAAGATTAATGTCCCCTGGGTGATGAACGACAGAGGTCGCTACAACAATGGTTTACGGGTCAGCTTCTCTGCGGGTGATGGTAAATAGAGGTGTTATGGGCGAAAAGAACCCCTCTCGGGTACATTTCACCCACCCTCTGTGTATCATTATTTTGTCGCCGACGAGTGGAAGCCTCAGTCTTCGGTGTGCGAGCAGTTGACAGTGTGGATGTGTACGCTTTAGCGTCTGTCTGTATCATGTTCTCCCCTCAGCTTGAGCTACCTACACCAAGGATACTTTGCTCCGGGGAGACAATGATTGTGTCCTTTTACGGCACAGAGGAGGCTCTATGCATGTATTGCTAGATAGCCCTTACTTAATCCCATGCATTTCTTCTAATGAAAATCTGAACATCATGTGCGCTGAGTTCTGGATTTCATAAACAACATTAGCTAAACATCTAAACAAATCCGTTTCTCTTGAAATCCACATGACAAAAGCCATATATTTCTACAAAGTAGTTACCTTTGGATTACCTCACTGTGATCATTTAAAGTTATGGGATATTTTATCAGAAAGATCAGACCAAGCACAAACACGGATTTCTTGTCAAATTTCTTTCGAAATGTCACTTCTGTAACAATAATATATCCACATACAAAACTTGTTAACTTGTGAATAATAAAGGAGAAAACATACACAAACACTCTTGCCTGCAATCATACAGTCGGCCTAGCTCAAGCCGAAGAAGAGCTAATTCAAAAACAAGTCTGCATATCATGGTGGCGGCGGTATGTATAAGTGAGCGTCAGATAAGTATCTGTCCTCCCCTCGCCGCTATTTCCAACCCCTTTTACACTCTCATCCCCGTCACTTTGAATCCTCCACGATTTATATCCCGCACTGTCTAAAAGGCATCAGTGAATGAGAGCGAGCACCGCACGTGAATCAAGCGACCATCTGAACTCTTCGCATTTGTGTGAATGGCGACATACATCATCCGAGACGAGCAGACTCAGACCTGTCAGATTCTCCATAAAGATAGACGGATATGTAGCCGAGGTGGAGCGAAGCCTAGGTCACCATAAAGGGGGATATCGGATCGCCGGCGGTTTCAAGGTGTGTCTGGAAGAATTACTTAGATGCTTCAGGTAATTGGCACCGTCACCAACGGCTGAATAGCTTTAATGGGACACTAAACACTGAAAGGTTTTCGCTATCTCGAGAAGATGTCGAGAATCAAATTATTTACGCGACTAACTCCGTCCGGATCATTGCTTCGAGAGTGGGCATGGTAAGCTGGGGGAGATTATCGTGAAGTTATTTTGAAATGATTGTACTTCGATTGCATGAAGATAGGATAGTATTTTGAAGACACATGTTGAATTGACTTAACCTTGGCAACAGCAGGGGAAACCATTTATACGTGTAGCCTACATTCCTATCTTTGTTTGGCTACATCTGAACATTTTCGTTGCATACAAAATCGGTCCTTCTCATTGCATCGGTTCTGTTTAACATTTGAAAATAAAGAAATCATCACAGTGTCAGAAGTAGGACCGTTTTCTTTGTTCTTGTTAAGTGATCAGATCCGTTTCACACAGCTTCTTTCTAAAGATAGCGTTGATAGCAAAAATGAACAATATTCGCTTGCTTGACAAATTCCTGTAACGGAAGCCATGAAAGCCTTATTAAGGCCTGGCCTGTAAGTCTTGAATAAAAGCATCTAAAACGGATAAGGATTCAAGTTTGATATACCGTGTTATACTGTGCAGTGTCCTGTGCGTAATAGACAAATGAAGCGTTTTCATTGAATTTGATTGTCCCCACAGGTTCTGTTAGAGATTTTTTTTAAAATAAGCAAACCCTTCCCCATTTTTTCCCGAAAAACTGCAAGATGCATCTTTTAACCGTGATTTTGCAGCCCACGCCAAAAATTGCGTGGTATCTTTAATAATGACTTCTGAACTACACAAATGTACCCGTCGTCTTGCCTAATTCACCCACCCCCGTACAGGTGTTCGAGGGTATATCACTGCCGCCATTACTGTCACCAGCACACAAGCCTGAGACGTGTAGACGAACATAAAAAGCAACAAGGCGTGGATTATGAGGCAAACTTGACGACGCAACGCGATACCTTGACAAAACGAGAGAGAGATTTCTTTGAAGGCAGTCAGCCCTGCTAACTGTGAAAGATTCTCTAAAGCTTTGAGAGGATCTATAAGCCGCGCGACCACAATGAGTGGCTGTTAGTGTTTCATCTAATTTGCACCAGCCCTGCCTCAACAAATGAGGGTGCAAATCATTTAGCCCATGCATGGAGGTGTATTCTTTACTGGATCATCGAGTCGATCCGTTAACAAATCTGGCGGGTGGAAGTCTTTCAAGCGGCCTGTGACATGACAGTCTGCAACCAGAGACTTTCCTTCTTGTCCTTCTCCAATGTTCCATCAACACCTCTCGGCACAGTCTATCTCTTGTTCTCAAGGTGCGAAAACTCATCACCTTTCTTTTCTTTCTCACGTCAGGTTTTCTTTCTTCTTCTTTCTCCCTCCTTACCCAAGGTTGACACACGACTCTGTAGGCAAGTAAAAAGCATTCAGTGTGTGTATTTAGCTACGGAGCTATCCTCCTGACAAAGCTAAATGCCGCCTCTGATAATCTTCAGCCCCTCCTTTCTGTGTGGAGTTTTGGCTGGAAAGTGCTAAGTCCTTTGGACACGGGGCTTGTTTTCGTGACGGGGCGACCGGATCTGGCCTTTTTGTTGTGCAATGACAGGCAGGCACCGCCCCTTACAGCTGCCTTTTCCGCCTGAATGAACCTCTCAGACATCGTGCACGGGCTAACGCGTCCTTGCCTCTGATCGTCTCGGAGCTGTTTCTCTCTGCCGTGTCTTCGCAGTGCGTCATCGTTGTAGAGAGAGAGAGATGCTCTGATGTGACCCTTTGTGGATGAGGAGGCGCTACCCCTCCTGTGCTTCTTCCTCCAACTCGTCTTACGCCTTATCCTCCTGTGCTTCTTCCTCAAACTCGTCTTGCGCCTAATCCTCCTGTGCTTCTTCCTCCAACTCCTCTTGCGCCTAATCCTCTTGTGCTTCTTCCTCAAACTCCTCTTGCGCCTAATCCTCCTGTGCTTCTTCCTCCAACTCCTCTTGCGCCTAATCCTCTTGTGCTTCTTCCTCCAACTCCTCTTGCGCCTAATCCTCCTGTGCTTCTTCCTCTCCCTTCGCCTAATCCTCCCGTTCTTCTTCCTCCTCCTAATCCTCCTGCGCTTCTTCTTCCTCTTTCTCCTCATGCGGCGTATCCTCCTAGGCGTAATCCTCTTGCGCTTCTTTCTCTTCCTCCTCATGTGCCTAATCCTTCTGTGCTTCCTCCTCCTCCTCCTCCTCGTTCCCTTGTCTCTACGTCTCCTGTGCCTTGTTCTCCTCCTGATGCACCTTAAACGTCGTACTGTTCTTCCTCCTCCTCCCCCTGCGTCGCCTTCATCCTCTTCTTCTTTTTGACATTGATCCCAAAATCGACCAACTGCGGATCCAGACATGGCCTGACCAAACAGATCTGAGGACCAAAATGTGGGGAGCACTGGAGGACCTGGAAAGAACGTCCATGTTCATGGCATCCTCCAGATTCCGAGTCTAACACAACCGTCGTACGAAGAAGAAGAAGAGGAGATCCCAAAATCTACAGCTCTGCATGTCTAACTTGACCTTTTGGTGAAAGAAACGAAAAAATCCACACAGACTGTTGACTAATACTCCTCACTCACTCACTCACTGCCAGAGTTTCTCGAGTTTCAGCGATTGTTGTGAGAGCTACGCATGCAAGTTATCCCAACATCGATCATGTGTGATACAGGCCGTCTGACAGCGGCACTACCACAATGGCAGCGCTGGATCGTCTGTATAAGGTTACTTCCCTTGTCATGTCGTACACACAGTTTTGGCGCCTAGGGTTTCTTTTTATTGATAAGGTGAAACTGAGCTTTTTTGAAATAGTCCTACCGGTTCAAAAGTTGTTCGTCTACGCTTGATTTTAAAATGCAGGAGTACCATCCTCGGTGTGCTTGCGAGCGAACCGAATTGAAGGATATGTGAACAATGTATTGCATTGAAAAGGCAGAAATTGTATAGTTCCACTAGAAACATCTGTGACGTTCTCGTCACACACACACACACACGCGCGCACATGCACGCACGCACGCATGTACACTGGCACACACACTGCACACACACACACACACACACACACACACACACACACACACACACACACGGGCGGGGATGTAGCTCAGTCGTTAGCGCGCTGGATTTGTATCCAGTTGGCCGCTGTCAGCGTGAGTTCGTCCCCACGTTCGGCGAGAGATTTATTTCTCAGAGTCAACTTTGTGTGCAGACTCTCCTCGGTGTCCGAACACCCCCGTGTGTACACGCAAGCACAAGACCAAGTGCGCACGAAAAAGATCCTGTAATCCATGTCAGAGTTCGGTGGGTTATAGAAACACGAAAATACCCAGCATGCTTCCTCCGAAAGCGGCGTATGGCTGCCTAAATGGCGGGATAAAAACGGTCATACACGTAAAAGCCGTGGGAGTTTCAGCCCATGAACGAACAAACAAACAAACACACAAACACACACACACACATTGAAAGATGAAATGTGACATGAGGGCTTGGCAAATGAAGTAACATCATCGTCCCACGTTTTTTCGAACGACGACAGGTGACAAAATTTAGTTAGGCGGGAGAAGACAGAGGAAAGGCTGGAGTAGCGTCTTCTGAACCCAAGAAAAGAAAAGAAAAAATGAAAAAAATCTCAGCCAACACCTTTAAAATGATTTTTCACACTTCGCCGGGGACGGTTAGCGTTAGTTTGGCAACAGATCAGTAATAAGATACAACAAGACCTGGTCTTTATACCGACATTGTTCACAAACCTAACAGAACGGGCCATTTCACCGACACCTTTAAAATGATATTTTTACACTTCGTCAAGGATGATTAGCGGTAGTTTGGCAACAGATCAGTAAGAAGATACAACATTAGCTTGTCTTCTAACCGACATTGTTGACAAACCCAACAGAAACCAAGACAAACCCCAAAGAAACCGAACGCTGCTGACAACAAAAAACTAAGAGACGAAAACAACCTGGTGGATAGGAAGAAAAGTCTTCATTGAAGTCAACAGATTTTTCTGAACAAACAAGGCAGAGAGAGTGTTGAATTTCGATACCAAGGGCATTTGATTTTTTTCTCCCTTTCTTTTGTAATTGGAGGGGGCAACGCTGTTAGGTACAACGGACCTTGAAAGCGCTCACTGGGTCGAAACAATTGCAATTATTCGTGTGCCGGCAATTTCGTTGTGTGGGTGATGATACCCGCACCGCCGGCGTGTGTGGCAAAAAGCAAACAAGTGTAAAATGTCGTCAACAATTATAGAGGCTATACAATTGTTTTCTTGTCTTTCTTTCCTTTCAAAGTTTGAACAGGCGAGTGGGCATTTTCTGTATGTTTCTCCACTTTATTAATTCGGTCAATATGTGTGATTGAAATATATTTTTAAATCAAACATAACACAGGCGTCTCTTTATGGTGTGTGTGGGTGGGGGGGTGGGTGTCCGTCCGTCCGTCCGTCCGTCCGTCCGTCCGTCCGTCCGTCCGTCAGTGTGTCTGTCTGTCCGTCTGCCTACCTATACCAACCATAGACGGAGAGTAACATGGTTGTGCACTTTCAACAGAAAACTTGCTTGGAGGATCGTGACAAATCAGCTGGTGGGCAGATGGAGAGGCGTCCACGACAAAACATCACTGACCCTGAGTCGGGTGAAATGGGCCATATATGGAGGGGGAAAAAGCAACGCTGTCTGTTTTCTTTGGGCTTTACTCCCTTGATGCTGGTTCCACGGCGTGTTAATTCGTCTGTCAATCACTGTCCAACTTGATCTCAATTCGCCACTTTACACTCCACGCGCTGCTCGTGCTAATTTGTTTTGACAATGTATGAGGGCTCGTGTGAAAGGCTGCTGATGGCTATTCAGTTTACTGTTACCGGTGATGTTTCTGGGGCCTCTGTCTCCCTCTCTCTGTTTCTTTCTGTCTCATGTTCAGTCTGTCTCAGTGTGTGCCCCCCCCCCCCCCACTCTCTCTCTCTCTCTCTCGCTCTCTCTCTCTCGCTCTCTCTCTCTCTCGCTCTCTCTCTCTCTCTCTCTCGTACTATTGCCACAGACAGGTAGCCTAGGACAGTCCAATTTTAGACAATAGGATCCAATCTCCAGCTTCAGCAGTCAGTTTGTACCAAGGGGTAAAAAAAATGGAGAAGGAGGAACGAATGTAGTAAAAAAAATATATTGCGTCAACTGAGCAGAGCATGTGGCCACAAGTTAAACAATATGTTTAACTCGCTTTCACTATTTGCAGCTCAGTAAAACTGTTCGGTTTTCAACCATTTGTGCCGGACATGCACTGTCTACCTTTAAGCTGTAAACCGGATCATTTATTACTACCGTTGTTGTTTTTTGAAGACTAGAAAATCAAGCCGGCTAGACAGAATACACTATATCTTAGCAAAGTATATATCTACAAAGCACACGTGGATCCACAAAGCTTATCTGTAGTCTGCGATCCGTATTGTCTTAAATGATTTGCAATTATTGCAAAAAATACAATAATCAACATCTGATTCACCTATCTGTATCTGTATCTAAACATATCTATACATATCACTCAGTGGATGTACCGCATAACCAATCCTTATTCTTCATGAAGTCTTCATGAGATAGCCTACATTTCAAAGGTGACACGGGCTTAGCACTTTAAACGCTACGCACTGCTGGTCGTGCCATGCATGTGGGATGAAAGTGACAGGACAAATCTATCGATCAGCAGAATACGCGATGGTTTTATTACCCAAGGGCCGAACTAAATAAACAGAAACCACTGAAAGTGCAAGATTTATCCCAACGCGCGCAACGCAAACACAAATCCTAACCTATTAACGACACCACGCACAAAATAAACCTTCCCAAACTGGCGTGATTTATGGCTCGGTTGCCTCCCCTGCTGTTGCATCACGTCACGGTTCCATCTTTTAACTGCGGTTAGCTCCTTTTCCGTGCGTGATTGAAGGTTGTCGTTCACGAGCTTGTCACAGTCTTGCAGCATGCTGCGTTCACGCTCCAGGACGCCCTCCAGAGTTATCACGGTCCTTGTGTTCTTCGCAGTATGTGAGGTGTTTCGGCTCGGCGCAGGTTGGGCGGCAAAACAATTCGCGTGTCAGACTCTTGGCCACGGAAACAGTTTTTACGACTCTGGGATGACGCTGAGCTCGCCTCCCGTCAGAAGCAACTCCTCCTCTTTGTCACTGAGGTTGAACCGTTCCGACACTGACACTCAGCCTCCAGAGACCGAGCACAACAAAGCTGTGCGCCGCGCACCTCTCAAACTATGAGACTATCGTCTCAGTAGCGGCGTCATGTGGTCACGATTACTTCCCTTGGACAGTGTCATGTGGAACAAATTATCTCCCCTCATCAAAAAGTACCCACCACATGGTCCATTCCTTAACGTGGTGTGGTGG
This sequence comes from Littorina saxatilis, assembly GCF_037325665.1. Classification (NCBI taxonomy): domain Eukaryota; kingdom Metazoa; phylum Mollusca; class Gastropoda; order Littorinimorpha; family Littorinidae; genus Littorina; species Littorina saxatilis. Next base: position 61,603,719 of record NC_090246.1, on the reverse strand, counting down.
TTTGCGTGTCTCGGTGACCCTAAGAGCTATGCCAGCGGGAGTGTAAACTCCTGGAAGGGCTTCCCAAGCTGGACAGGTCGAAAGGTAGAGGCCAGACTAATATGGACCAACCTTGTGCTCACAGGGCAGGTCCTTGGGCCATGAGCTAAGGGTGAGGTAACCCTGACAGAAACCTCGAGTGCTGAAGACGTATGTGTTGGGCCGCACGGCGCACTCCAACAAACCACAACACTACGCATCAACTGCCATTATGACACTTGGAGACAGAATTGACAGTAATGGTGCTCGCCCTGTGAGGATCCACCAGGCAGGTGCAGCGCCGGGCTCCGCGCCTCAAAGGAGTCCACCCTCAGCTACTGGAGGTCCCTTCATCTCGTCTTGTGGAGCCAGGGGACGAGAAAGGAAAGCGACTGGCCGGAAAAACAGCAGAGCCAAGGACAACCCCACTATTAACATCATGCATTGGAATGCAGAGGGGGTATCCAATAAGAAGGAAGAATTAGAGCACTTCCTCTATGAAAACAGCATCAACATCTGCTGCATTCAGGAAACACACCTGCAAGAAGGGAAGCCCTTTAAGATCCGAGGGTACCAGGTGTTCAGGAGTGACAGACAAGGGAGGAAGAAAGGAGGAGTGATGACTCTGGTCAGGAACAACATAAATGCCAGTGAAACCAACAGATACATGGAAGAAGCAGAGTACATAGAAGTCAAGATAACGACCAATGACAGCAAGATGAACATCGTCAACTACTACTGCCCCAACGACAAGATGCTGTCGCTTGACACAATCCAGGTCCCTGACAGCGGCTTCCTCATCGCTGGAGACTTTAACAGCCAGTCCCAGAGTTGGGGATATAAAACACTAGACAGGCGAGGAGAAGACATTGAATCTTGGCAGGACGACAACCACCTGATCCTTGTCAACGACCCCACAGATCCGTCTACCTTCTACTCGCGCCGCTGGCACTCAACAACAACACCAGACCTGGCATTGTGCACGGATGACATCCACAAAACCATCTCAAGAAAAGTGGATGAACAGCTGGGTGGAAGCGACCATCGCCCAGTTCTCCTTACCATCAGTAGAGACTCAGCATCTGAGCATCCACAACACCCGAGATGGAACTACAAAAAGGCAAAGTGGGGACTGTTCAACATACGAACAAATGAGCTGACCAGAGCCATAGAAACAGAGGGGAGAAACATCAACAACGTGATAAAGGAGTTCAATGCTAGCATAATCCAGGCAGCCAAGGACAGCATCCCACGTGGAGTGAGGAAGGACTACATCCCATACTGGTCCGATGAGCTGCAGAAGACGCACGATGCACTCACAAGAATGAGAGAAGAGGCAGAGACGAACCCTAGCCAGGAGAACAACATCAAACTCCAAGAAAGCAAAGCAAAACATCTGAAGACAAAGCTAGAGTGCAAGAGAAGAGGCTGGAGAGAAAAGACAGCAGGGCTGAATATGGAAAAAGACACAACAAAGCTCTGGAAACTTACAAGAGCACTGAATGAAGAGGGCAACAAGGGACAGAAGATCACCCTGGAGGAGGAAGGAAGAACACTCACTGGAAAAGCCGCTGCCAATGCTTTCGCCCAAGCATATCGGGGAGAAAGCGACACCACCATACCCCTGCCTCTACAAAAGGAAGTCAGAACAGAAATTAGAGAAAGAACAGAAAGAAACGTACAGGATGCCATGCAACAAGACATCACCATGGCCGAGCTGAAGAATGCCATCAAGAAGCTCAAAAAGAAGAAGTCTCCAGGTCCAGACAACATTACGAATGAGATGTTGCAACACATAGGCAACTCGGCCCTCCAGAAACTACTGGGCATCTTCAACCTCAGCTGGAGACAGGGACAGGTACCTCAGTGCTGGAAGGAAGCCAGGATGATCCCAGTTTTAAAGAAAGGGAAAAACAAGACCAAAACCCTGAGCTACCGACCCATCAGCCTGACAAGCTGCGTATGCAAAACCATGGAGCGCATTGTCAACCAGCGCCTGCAGCTGTACCTGGAATCGGAAAGCATCATCGTCCCAGAACAAGCCGGCTTCCGACAGCACAGAAGTACGGAGGACCAGACAACACACCTTAGCCAGGTCATAGAGGATGCCTACCAGGCCCAGAAAGTCACCCTGGCCACCTTCATTGACCTGCAGAAGGCCTTCGACAAGGTCTGGAAAGATGGACTCCTTGTGAAGCTCCTACGTTCCGGCGTCAAAGGCAACATGTACGAGTGGACCAAGTCGTACCTGCACAACCGAAAGGCCAGAGTGCTGGTGGACGGTCACTGTGGCCGAAAGGTGCTACTACGCCAAGGAGTTCCACAGGGAGGAGTACTCTCCCCCACGCTATTCATACTCTTCATTAACGACCTGGTACCAGAGTTGCCCAAAGGAGTCCAAGCGGCACTGTATGCTGATGACCTTGTTCTCTGGTGCTCGGAAGAGTATGCAACCACAGCAACCTACAGGATGCAACTTGCCCTAGAAAAGGTTGCAGCGTGGGCGGAAGACTGGTGTGTGACCATCAACAGGGAGAAGACCACTGCCACTCTCTTCACACTCTCTGCCAAAGCGACACCTGGCAAACTGACCTTGGGGGACACACCCCTGAAATTTGAAGACCAGCAAACATACCTGGGGGTCACCTATGACAAGCGCATGACCTGGAAACAACACATCATGAATGCAGAGGGAAAGGCCAGGAGAAAGCTAAACATCATGCGGAAGCTGGCAGGATCACACTGGGGTGCAAACGAGAAGATCCTGAAAACAGTCTACCAGGGGACTGTACGACCGCACCTCGAGTACGGATCAAGCTCTTGGGCAACAGCAGCCAAGACACACCAGCAGGCCCTAGACAAAGTACAGAACCAAGCGCTGAGAATCATCACGGGCGCAATGAAATCAACACCCATACAGAAGATGGAACAGGTGACTGGCATTCCTCCACTGAGCAAAAGGCGAGACTGCAAAACAATGGTACAAGCCACCAAGTACCAGTGCACTCATGACCATCCAATGAGTGACAGACTCAAGAAGATGTCCTTAGGCAGGCTGAAAAGATCAAGCTTCGCTCTGGAGGCAAGGGCTTTGCAGAAGAAACATCAGACAGAGATGCCAGAGCTAGTGGAGCCACCATCTTTCTCCCTTGACGCCCCACCCTGGGAAGACAGACAAGGAAACCTGGACATACAGACCAGTGTCCCCTACCTCACAACAAAGGACGAGCAGAGCAATGCGACGAAAAAAGCCCTGACTCTTGCCATGCTTGAAGAAAGGTACCCCCAAGAAGCATGGATACGGGTGTATACTGATGGGTCAGCCACAGAGGCCGTCAAAAATGGAGGAGCGGGGGTGTATGTCCAGTACCCCAGTGGAGAGAGGCAAGCAGAGGCTATACCAACAGGCCTCCACTGTACAAACTACAGAGCTGAGGTACAAGCACTGATCCATGCAGCATACACCATCAACGACAGAGTCAACCATGACAACCAGGTGGTCTTCCTGACTGACGCTCTGTCAGTACTACAAGCAATGACCAGTAGCAAACTGCCTCAGCTGGAACACGCTCTACACAACATCAAGAGCCTGAGGACAGTACTGCAATGGATCCCCTCCCACTGTGGTGTACAAGGAAACGAAGAGGCGGACAGGATGGCAAAGCTGGGTGCAGAAGATGAGCAAGAGAACAACCCTGTGAGCCTGACAGAGATGAAGACCATCATTAAGTCTCTGCACAGGACGCCCCAGCCACAGGACAGCTACCACCTGCTATCCAGACCACAGCAGGTGGTCATCTTCCGCCTGAGAACGGGACACAACAGACTTAACCAGCATCTCCACGGGAAGCTGCATGTTGTGCCCTCCCCCATGTGTTCTTGTGGAGAAGCAGAGCAGGACACGGCCCACATCCTGCGAGACTGTAGGAACCACCAGGTGCTGAGAGAGGAAATCTGGCCATTGCCGGAGTCCCTGCACAACAAGCTGTACGGGCCAGTGGCTGCGCTGCAGAGGACCACTAATTATATCTCAAGATCTGGACTCCAAGTGTGATCGGCGATCGAAAAGAAGAAGAAGATCAAAAAGTACCCGCTCAGAATCATCCCCTTTTTATGAGTGTCACGTGGTCACCCACGAGCCAATAACCAGAGCTGAACTAGAGTGGGGTCCCTGGTGGGCAAAAGACCCCGTTGGGACATGTGCCAGAAGACGACGGTAGTGGCCAGACACAGCAATGAACACTGACCGCCTGCACGAGGTATTTATAACGACTTTACAGCGCGACCCATCACTAAACTGACTCTTAACAGCGGATGTATTGCCAGCATGATGCACCCAGAAAAACACACCACTAATGTCCACCAGTACCAGACAGAAGACAAACTGATGACTAGTGTGGTCGTTGTTTCGTATGAAAACGCGGCACAATCACAATCGTATCATGGTTGCTGTGCAAGGAACTGAACGGCTGACTTGCCCATGTCACACTTGCTGCAAAAAAAGGAAATTAGGACTATTTTAGGATTTGCGCCCTATAAATACCCTTATTATTATTATTATTATTACTATCATTAAATCTTTCCTCCTTCCCCTTTTCCTAACAAATAAACAACACAAATTTTCCTCGACAAAATAATATATCGTTAGCGATACCAGACATTTTAAAGCAAGCTTGAAACATTAATGCGAATTAAAAATACTTGCATTCTTTTGAAAGACTCGAGATTTACGCTCAATACCTGAATCCCATGTTCACTGTTTGCCTACTGAGGAATGCTGAAACGTCCGTTTTTACTGAAACTACAAACAGTGTGAAATCTGTTGTTAATACCTTTTCCGTGCTGATTTTGACTAACAAAACGCCATAAGATTTCAGCTGGGACTTTGAAACTGACGTAAAATCTCAAATGTACGTGAAAATCTCATGTCTCCTACAAGACTGTATATAAACAGACCTGAACTGACAGAAGTGCAAACCACAATGACACAACGATTAGGGGGAGGTAAGCCCATAAAGCACTGATTTACACAGGTGAGACTTCCAACAGGCTTTCAATTTACTCTCAGACACCCGGACCCAGCAAGGGGCCACCCCAGCGTCTGCCCCACCCTATTCCACCTGCTCATCCTTGACAGGGCCCCATGCCGGGTATCCTGTGCCAGCGACCTCATTACCTGTGTTCACTCATCTCCTCTCCAACAATGGGCCCTCGACGGTTTCATGTAAATACTCGTGCAGCCTGATACAAATTATGGAAAGCCGTTTGGCTCATAACCATTACACGCGTAATAAAAAATAAATACACGCGTAATAAATGATTAATACGCGTGTAATAAATGATTAATGCGCGTGTAATTTATCTTTTTTCTTATGCTATGGAATAGCATAATGATTAAATACACGTGTAATAACTATTTCATACGCGTGTAAGAAATGATTATTACGCGTGTATTAATTATTTCTTACACGCGCATGAAATATTTATTACGCGTGTATTAAATATTTTTTACACGCGCATGAAATGATTATTACGCGTGTATTAATTATTTCTTACACGCGCATAAAATATTTATTACGCGTGTATTAAATATTTCTTACACGCGCATGAAATATTTATTACGCGTGTATTTAATCATTTCGTACACGTGTATGACATTTTTATTCCACGTGCATTTAATCATTTCTTACACGCGTATAAACTATTTCCTGCATGTGTATTTAATCATTTCTTACACGTGCATGAAATATTTATTACACGCGTATTTAATCATTTCTTACACGCGCATGAAATAGTTATTACACGCGTATTTAATCATTTCTTACACGCGTAAAAAAATGATTATTACACGCGCATTAATCATTTATTACACGCGTATTAATCATTTATTACGCGTGTATTTATTTTTTATTACGCGTGTAATGGTTATGAGCCAAACGGCTTTCCATAACAAATTGCCTGTCCCACGCGCTGTCTGCCCCCACTCCCGAGCTTGCTTGCGTGGAAGATCTTTTGACAATGGCTATAGGTGGTAGAAGATGGGATGAAAGGGAAGGGGGGTCTGTAGGAAGGAGAGGGGCGGGTTGGAGTGGGAGTAGGTGTTCGGAGGGAAGGGGCGAGATCCAATCTGGGTACCTTTAATTATCACACCTCCTGGAAATTACTGTTTTAATTCATTTTCATTGTTTATCCGCTTTTCTGCATTTCCATCTATCCCACCATCATTTTGCGGTCGGGCTTTATTTGGTCGTCAAAGCCGACCCATCTGGACACACTCTTAACACAGATCATCTGGAAATGGATATTTGCTTTACCGATACTTCTTTCTACCCTCACTTTTCTTCATAAAAAAATTTATTACAAAGGGCTTCCCTGAAATGTAGGGGAAGGGCCCCTAATATGGACCACTTTTTGTTTATTGCTGATAACTAGCTTGTTTTCGTGCAAAGAAGTTTCATTTTGTGCTTGGTAGTCCTTCTTTCTTAGGTTAACCGTTAGGCCTAATTAGAGTAAAATAGCTTTGATACACATTCAGCAAAAATTAAATACAGAAAAAAATCACAAAGGGTCCATATTAGGAGCCTGGGCGCCTAATATGGACCAGTGAAGCGGCCTTCACGAATCACTGTAAAAAGCCCCCTATATTTCAAAATAACATGATACAACTTAGTGTACAAGTCAGCCTAATTAAAATATGCTCTAGATTTATCTGTTTCGGGTTGATGAGAGCATTATTTGAAGCACACCAGGAAACTAAAGAAGCTTATCAAAAACAGAGTGAAAATAAGTGAAATTATCAACTTCCACGAAAAGAAGACTTTTCGTTGCATTTTTTTTAAATCTCGAGGGCTAGTTATAGGTTATTACCAGCAAGCTTCTTAATGAATTAATGAAAATAGCCTTTAGCCTTTATTTTCTTCGATTTGTTGAAGGTGGTCCATATTAGAGGACTCGCACATACTTTGAGATTTTGCTATTATTTTTTGTTTGCAGTAGAAACTCGGGGTCAACACTGCTAAAATGTAACAAATACGGTTTTAGCTGTCATATATAGCCATTTCTGTTTGATAAAAGCTTTGGCTGTAGACAGAAAGGAGTCCGTTTTAGGCGGCAAATTTAGAGTGAACGCTGCCAAAAGTGAAAAAAGAGAAAAAGCCTAACGGTTTTGAGATTTGTGTTTCTGCAACTGTTTTGACATGTGCAAGTTATCCAATGAGGGTGAATACAGCGAATAAAACTTTTTTGAGCGCTCTAGCGCTGTTAGTTGGTGGTGGTCCATATAAGGAGCCGGTCCATATTAGGAGCCCTTCCCCTACTTGCGCTTGTGCTTTCACACAGTAGGTTTCAACGATTCGTCAATTACTATCCTTTTAAAGGTCACCTAGAAAATACATGTGCTTCAAGCCTCATATTAATTGGGCTAAGTCGACTTTGCGAAGATTTCTTCGTGAAGCTCGCTGCACAAAGCTTTTGCACTAAATGTTCGGTAAAAAGTCATACCGAAGTCAACTTGGGGCTCAATTTAAAGGCTGCCATATTCGTAGCGTTCATTAATTAATTCATCTAGTTTACATGTGCCAATAATGTTATAAAACTGTACCTAAGGAGATATAATAACGATTGGCTGTAGCTTTCGAACACAGAAAAAAATATTTCAGTATTGCAGTGTCGAATGTAAACAGAACAGTCTCAAACGCCATCTTTGGTTTACGAAACGTCACGAAGTGACGTCAACGGTCTAAAAATAGCCCAAGTCCTGGAGAACTGTTGCTAAACAATGCAATAAAGAATTAATTATTTTTCGTAATTGGTAAGGACTTCAAACCTAAAACTTTGCATGAAGCTTAATTTATACATCCCCGCAACGATGGGAAAAGCCCTGGAAGTAATGAAACTAATTAAATAGGACTATGTCAGCCTTTAAGGACAACCTTTACCGGTCTTCATGCTACTTCTATCACGTGCAAGAGCCTTCCCAAACGTGCTTCATCGGTGCTTTAATCCCTTCTCCATCATCTACCGTTGGCAAAGGTCATTCGGAAAGATACATACTTGTGCTTTACCGGACGCGGCCCACTTTAAAGTGAAGGACGGGTTTTTTAACCAAAAATTCAGTGCATAAGCTTCGTGCAATATCAGGCTTCACCGTCTTACAAAACACTGCGGCCCGGATACGTAAGCTTACATGCATGCCATCTACGTATTTCAAGTTTCCTCCGTCGCGATATAACCTTGAATGGTTGAAAACGACGTTAAACACCAAATAAAGAAAGAAAGAACAAATTTCAAGTTTCCTATTCATGTTTGTGTGTGTGTTAACACCTTCATGCCAGTGTTTGTTTGTTTGTTTGTTTGTTTGTTTATTCGATGCTGGTGAGTGAAAGGTCCCAAACTCCTCAAAACAGTATAACACAACTGCATCATTTCCCTCCGACAATTAACAAGCGTATATTCTCCATAACATATAACCACAGAACCTAATGACAGGCTGACATAATGATCAGGCAATTAAGATAATAACACAGAGTTAGCATCCCTCTCCCCGCAGAGCGACGCCAACATTTTAAACCCCTCCAAGCTGTATTGATAGAGTGTCATGTGTGGATGAGCGAGAGACCATTGTCTCCCGAAACAACGGAACGCCAGACAACAATTGCAACAGAACCGAGACGCCACGCTTGGGGGAATGCTGCAAACCGCGGGAAACTTGGACTGTCGCAGGTTGACAATGGGAGAGGAAGTAACAAGTCGCGTAAGGCGAAAATACAATATTTAGTCAAGTAGCTGTCGAACTCACAGAATGAAACTGAACGCAATGCAACGCAGCAAGACCGTATACTCGTGGTCCACCGCTCACGGCATAGGCAGTGAAATTGACAAGAAGAGCGGGGTAGTGGTTACGCTATGCTGCATAGCACGCTTTTCTGTACCTCTCTTCGTTTTAACTTTCTGAGCGTGTTTTTAATCCAAACATATCATATCTATATATTTTTGGAATCAGAAACCGACAAGGAATAAGATGAAAGTGTTTTTAAATTGATTTCGAAAAAAAAATTTTGATAATAATTTTTATATATTTAATTTTCAGAGCTTGTTTTTAATCCGAATATAACATATTTATATGTTTTTGGAATCAGCAAATGATGGAGAATAAGATAAACGTAAATTTGGATCGTTTTATAAATTTTTTTTTTTTTTTACAATTTTCCGATTTTTAATGACCAAAGTCATTAATTAATTTTTAAGCCACCAAGCTGAAATGCAATACCGAACCCCGGGCTTCGTCGAAGATTACTTGACCAAAATTTGAACCAATTTGGTTGAAAAATGAGGGCGTGACAGTGCCGCCTCAACTTTCACGAAAAGCCGGATATGACGTCATCAAAGACATTTATCAAAAAAATGAAAAAAACGTTCGGGGATTTCATACCCAGGAACTCTCATGTCAAATTTCATAAAGATCGGTCCAGTAGTTTAGTCTGAATCGCTCTACACACACACACACACGCACGCACACACGCACACACGCACGCACATACACCACGACCCTCGTTTCGATTCCCCCTCGATGTTAAAATATTTAGTCAAAACTTGACTAAATATAATGATGATACCAAAAGGATTACTCTTTCTTTCTCTCTTTTTGTTTCTTTTTTTATATTTAGTCAAGTTTCATTTTTTTGATAAATGTCTTTGATGACGTCATATCCGGCTTTTCGTGAAAGTTGAGGCGGCACTGTCACGCCCTCATTTTTCAACCAAATTGGTTGAAATTTTGGTCAAGTACTCTTCGACGAAGCCCGGGGTTCGGTATTGCATTTCAGCTTGGTGGCTTAAAAATTAATTAATGACTTTGGTCATTAAAAATCTGAAAATTGTAAAAAAAATTAAAAATTTATAAAACGATCCAAATTTACGTTTATCTTATTCTCCATCATTTGCTGATTCCAAAAACATATCAATATGTTATATTTGGATTAAAAACAAGCTCTGAAAATTAAATATATAAAAATTATTATCAAATTTTTTTTTTCGAAATCAATTTAAAAACACTTTCATCGTATTCCTTGTCGGTTCCTGATTCCAAAAATATATAGATATGATATGTTTGGATTAAAAACACGCTCAGAAAGTTAAAACGAAGAGAGGTACAGAAAAGCGTGCTATCCTTCTTAGCGCAACGAATACCCCGCTCTTCTTGTCAATTCCACGGGCACTGCCTTTGCCACGGGCGGTGGAGTGACGATGCTACGAGTATACGGTCTTGCTGCGTTCAGTTTCATTCTGTGAGTTCGACAGCTACTTGACTAAATATTGTATTTTCGCCTTACGCGACTTGTTTCTTCTTTATTTTTCTCTTTCTTTCTGTCTTTATTTCTTTTCTCTCTCATTCTTGTTTGTTTCAAAATGAATAAAAACCATAACAAATAAGAGATATGAAGAAAAACAAAGACGAAACAAGACAAAACAAAACCACTCTCAAAAAGAAACAAACTAACAAACAACCAAGAAAACAAACAAAAAGTAGAAGTGTCTTCAGGATTTTTGTCTTTGGCCGCACACACACACACACACACACACACACGCACACACACACCCCTCCCCCGACTACCCCCAACATACACACGATAAACCACACACGGTGTCTTAATTATACCCCAAAAGGAGCGATAACCCTTCTTTGCACTTAAATTTTTTTTTTAAATAAAAAAAATCAGAACAAAACCAAGAAGAGAAAATGACCATCCACACGCTAACAGGGCATCAGTGAGACAGATCGGTGCTCTTTGTACAACACACTCTCGACTTTAAATCTCCGTTGCAGCAAAGGGCAGGGTAAAGAATCTCTGTTTAAAGACACCCTCCGTGGGCGGGGATGTAGCTCAGTCAGTAGCGCGCTGGATTTGTATCCAGTTGGCCGCTGTCAGCGTGAGTTCGTCCCCACGTTTGGCGAGAGATTTATTTCTCAGAGTCAACTTTGTGTGCAGACTCTCCTCGGTGTCCGAACACCCCCGTGTGTACACGCAAGCACAAGACCAAGTGCGCACGAAAAAGATCCTGTAATCCATGTCAGAGTTCGGTGGGTTATAGAAACACGAAAATACCCAGCATGCTTCCTCCGAAAACGGCGGGTAAACAACGGTCATACACGTAAAATTCCACTCGTGCAAAAAACACGAGTGTACGTGGGAGTTTCAGCCCACGAACGCAGAAGAAGAAGACACCCTCCTTCTCGTGTAAACGATCATGTAAACCACCACAGACCTGTCGAAGCTTTTACATGTACATGGGATAAGAGCATCGTTCTACTTTGATAAATACCCACATTTAAAACAGGCATGGGAATTGAAAATTGTAAAAAAGGCTGAAAATGTATAACTGAAGTCGACTAGGGGGGTCCGGGGGCATGCCCCCCCCCCCCCCCCCCCCCCGGAAAAAAAATTCTCCAAAGAACCCAGATGGTGCAATCTGGTGTAATCTGAGCTCCAAGTTTGCCATTAAATTCTGTTTGTAGAATCTGAGTTTTTAGTTCCAATTTTTGCTTTTTTGAAGGAAAAAAATATATACATGTATTATATGGTTTAAATTTGTTAAAAAATTGATCTGTTGAGACAAACAGGAAAATGTAACTTGTAACACAATCTGTGCAATCTGGTTTACTTTCAAACATAAAAGTTCAAGTAACTGAGGCGGGCGGTAGTAGTGCGTGAACAAAGTACGAAAAGTTTTCGCGGGCTTTTGCGCAAAGGCAAAAGTAACCGGTGCTTTTTTTGTGTGCATCCCCCCTTTATTTTTTCGGCGGACACTTTTGCTTTTTGCGCGGAAAATAAAATTCGGCGGAAACGGCGGACAATTCCCATGCCTGTAAAATAAAACTCTGGCTGATTCCTGTGCAGACTGAGAATTTCAGGTTCTGTTGAATTAATTTCATAGGTTGACAAAGGGGTCCGTTACGAAATTAATTCAACAACAAAACTCCACTCTACACAGGCAATGACCAAGACATAGATTTATTGGTATGTGTTCAAGTGGGAACATGTTCTAATAGCATGTAAAACATCAGGCAGAATTAAGATTTTGATGATTTACAAGATGGTTTACACAGAAAAGAAAGTATCTTTAAAACATGCCTTGTGTCCCAGTTTAAAACAGCTGAAGGGAGCGCGTGCATGTTGCGACAGTAAGCAAGTTAAAATGTCAATGTTCGAGTCTTGTTTTGTGCAATTGAATCAAATCTTCGTACGCTCTCTTGGCGTTTAGAAACAGCGCTGGGAATTTTGAAACCCTCTGTCATATTCGGTCTTGAAACTGACTTGACAGAAGACGTGAAGTTAGCGGTTCGCTGTCAAAATCACGGATTAATTAGTCTGTCCTGTGGCTAAGGAGTGTCATTTTGATTTGACGAATTAAAATCAACTCTGTCAATAACCGTCCTTGTTTGTGTTCATTTTCTGTCTGTCTGTCTGTCTGTCTGTCTGTCATTTTTTCTTTCTTCTCCTTTTTTTCAATTTTTTTAATTGAGCAAAGCACAATATGTAGGGGCACCGAAGGACCAGGAACAAAAACAACAACAATACCGCTTGGTTTATCGCGGTTTAAAATGTATCATGTAAGACGGATGACATCATCACCTTAAAATTCTGTACCTTTGGGGAAAATCTTTAAAAACACACACCAAAAACAACACCAAATAAACACAATCAAAATCTACGAAGAACGATTTAACCTTCCTTTAAACCTGTTTCGGGGGGGGGGGGGGGGGGGCAACAGAATGAGTTTGTAATTGATCAAAGACAAAAGCAATTTACTGTAATTATTCCAAAGGGATGTTTATGGGGTCGAAAACATGCATCGGAGAAAAACGGTGTAGCGGTTTTTAAGGACATCACTGCCGACAACTCTGCACCCATGGTTAAGTTTCATTTAATGATAGTCCGGCCTTCTGCTGCTTTCTCGAGGAAATCACTGTCTGAAATGATTACTCTGGATGATACTGTTGGAAGTTCGAAAAAGAATAAGAATGGTTCCTTTATGAAATATTGAATACTTGACTAAGGGAAAAAAAACGAAACATGATTACACGTTTCATATATTAACTATATACATTTCTATAGTCTTGATTTTGGAATGTTAGCAGTGTATCTAATTCCGGCACGGTTGGCCTAGTGGTAAGGCGTCCGCCCCGTGATCGGGAGATCGTGGGTTCGAACCCCAGCCGGGTCATACCTAAGATTTTAAAATTGGCAATCTAGTGGCTGCTCCGCCTGGCGTCTGGCATTATGGGGTTAGTGCTAGGACTGGTTGGTCCGGTGTCAGAATAATGTGACTGGGTGAGACACGAAGCCTGTGCTGCGACTTCTGTCTTGTGTGTGGCGCACGTTATATGTCAAAGCAGCACCGCCCTGATATGGCCCTTCGTGGTCGGCTGGGCGTTAAGCAAACAAACAAACAAAAAAAGTGTATCTAATTCGGATTCTTTTGCTTGTATGATTAATTGTTAGTTTCTGTTGGAAGGTAAAACTTTAAAAACTGACTGTTCTCAAACGTTGGGTTCGTCAAATCAGAAGGTTCAGCCTCACGTAACCCGAAATAAGAACGAAAAAGATCAATCAGAGACGACGACAATAAGCATGACCGACAAAAGATGTCTGCCACCACCCCACACTGATTATCTACGACACTTGCGGGAATGAAGTGTAACACAGAAAAAAGAAAGAAAGAAAGAAAGAAAGGAAAAGGAAATTAAATCAAGGGGGGGAATTGAAGAGGAATTGAGAAGAAATGCTAAAAGAAAGAAAAAACAGTGGAAAAAAATGAAGAAAAGTAAACAAAAATAGGGAGGGAAATGAATAAAAATACAGAAATGGCTGGTGCAAATATGCTTGAGGTAGTCACCCTGAACAGGGATTTGCCGCTGAAGGCACAAGGGCAGGCACAGGTTGGGGAAGGGCGTGTTCGGGGCTGGAGCATCAGACACGCACAGATGTTGAATTGCTGTCGTAAAACGCTACCGTCCATTTTTCGTCGTGTAGTTTAAGTTTCAATTTTACACAGCGACTTTGTCTCCGATCAGTCCATAAATCTTGGTCAACATGTCTGATTATCAAATTACAAAGGGTGATGAGACTGTCCTTGTTCTTGATGACGCAGTCATTTGACGACTACGGGCAAGCAACACGTAGGCCTATACTCTCTTCTACAAAAACATAAAAAGACAGATTTTTAAAAGAGAAGAAAAAGAGAGGATAAAGGAGTTGGGATGGGAAGAGGAAAACAAATAATGACTTACAATGAAAAGTATCAACATTGGTATGCAGAAATAACAGCATATTATAGGCTCCTGTTTCAGTTTTCCTGGCCGTATGATTTTGCTAATTATGTCAAAATGTGGGACAAAAAGTCGCTCTTTCCTTCTTTTTCTTACTCTTACTCTCGCTCAATAGGAACGCCGTTTTCTTTCGTTTTCTTTTCTTTCGTCTGTAGGGGAAGGGCTCCTAATGTGGACCACTTTTTGTTTCATGCTGATAACTAGCTTGTTTTCATTTTGTGTTTGGTAGTCCTTCTTTCTTAGGTTAACCGTTAGGCCTAATTAGAGTGAAATAACTTTGATAGATATTCAGCAAAAATTAAATACAGAAAAAAGGGTCTATATTAGGAGCCTGGGAGCCTAATATGGACCACTGAAGCGGCCTTCTCGAATCACTGTAAAAAGCCCCCTATATTTCAAAATAACATGATACCACTTAGTGTGCAAGTCAGACTAATCAAAATATGCTTTAGATTTATCTGTTTCGGGTTGATGAGAGCATTATTTGAAGCACACCAGGAAACTAAAGAAGCTTATCAAAAACAGAGTAAAAATAAGTGAAATTATCAACTTCCACGAAAAGAAGACTATTTGTAATATATTTTTTAAATCTCGAAGGCTAGTTATAGGTTATTTCCAGCAAGCTTCTGAATGAATTAATGAAAATAGCATTTAGTTTTTATTTTCTTCGATTTATTGAAGGTGGTCTATATTAGGGAACTCACACATACTTTGAGATTTTGCTATTATTTTTTGTTTGCAGTAGAAATTCGGGTTCAACACTGCTAAAATGTAACAAATACGGTTTTAGCTGTCATATGTAGCAATTTTTGTGTGATAAAAGTTTCGGCTGTGGACAGAAATGAGTCCGTTTTAGGCGGCAAATTTAGAACGAACCCAGCCAAATGTGAAAAAAAGAGAAAAAGCCAAACGGTTTTGAGGTTTGTGTTTCTGCAACTGTTTTGACATGTGAAAGTTATTAATTATAAGAGAGGGTGAATACAGCCAATGAAATTGTTTTGAGCACTCTAGCGCCGTTAGTTTGTCAGAACAGGAGGTGGTCCATATTAGGAGCCGGTCCATATTAGGAGCCCTTCCCTACCTGTTTTAAAACAACGATTCGCTTCATACCACACCCCCCTTCACACACAAAAATCCTAAATATGTCGAACGCCGGACCGGACTCGAGTCATTGACATAAGTTGACTAAAATGTAACAATAAGCTTAGGCGAAGCAAAATGACGACCTTTTTTTTCAAATAAGCAAATCTGTAAATGTTATCTCAAATTATGACGAACATCATTGGTGCGTCACTTTCAATTTCGTCACGAACAGAAAAAGAAAGGAATTGAAAAGAACCCCAAAGACAACACGTACATGTCGTTCTTGCTTCCGGCATCACGCATCTTGTTTTAGCAGTTTGTCGTTGACACTGATTAATTCAGGGACTACTGGGAAACGTGGCCGCGTGAGGCCCGCAAAGCTACCAGGAGACACTATACAGAATCTTCTACACACCCTGTACTGAATGAAACGACGATGCCAAAGAGAAAAGAACAGAATAAACCCAAGGCAGTGAATTCCGAGTGGGAAGATAAGACGTCTGTTCTGTGGCCTTCCAACAGCACGACGGAGGACGTGACAGTGGTTGTTGAAAAGTGCATTTCCAAACTAGGATTGTCCGAGATTCACAGGTATCAATGGATATTGCCTGGGAGTTCATACTGTTATGTGATTTTAGATAGACAATTTTGGTGTATGTTTGTTCAAATTTGGCTAGTTTCAAGAAGGTTTGTCAACAGGTTTTGGTGGTCAGATAATTGTAGGCTAGCTATCAAATCGGATCAGAATAATGATTAGATTCACATACACTGTCCAATCAACACACACACACACACACACACACACACACACACACACACACACACACACACACACGCGTACACACACACACACACGTACACACACACTTACACACACACACACACACACAAACACACACACACACACACACGCACACACACACACACACACACACCGTGCTACTCTTTTCAACTACTTAATTACTTTAAAGTTTTCACTGCTTTTTGAAGAGCAGTTTTGGTAACAAGACCTCTGCTCGCTCATTCAGATGCCGCTAATTTCGATTTGCTGAAGATCACAAGAGGCTGAATATTACAAGAGAGAGAGAGAGAGAGAGAGAGAGAGAGAGAGAGAGAGAGAGAGAGAGAGAGAGAGAGAGAGAGAGAGAGAGAGAAAGAGAGAGAGAGAGAGAGAGAGTGAGAGAGAGAATATACACTTCACACCACTCCCACAACCCGACTTTACAAAATCACCCACTTCAATGTCACAACAGATCAACCGAGCCTGACGATCACTTAGACGAGCAGATCAAGGCATACATTCACCAAAGACTCGAACTTGGAGAGCCCGGCGAAGCTCGACTGGAAGGCTTGCAGAGCCTCGTACGGCAAGCGCGGGAACAGGTCTCGCAATCCAAACAGTATCTTCACAAGACACACGATGCCTTGGAGAAGAAGGTTGAAAAACTTCACACTTACACGCAAGCTCCACAGGGATGGCTTGTGGACCTCTGCTCTCTTCACAAAGAGGTGATTCTTCATGGTAGGGTTGTCATCGATGGATGGATAAAGGAATTGTTCTCTCTCTCTCTCTCTCTCTCTCTCTCTCTCTCTCTCTCTCTCTCTCTCTCTCTCTCTCTCTCTCTCTCCCTCCGTCTCTCTCTCTCTCTCTCTCTCTCTCTCTCTCTCTCTCTCTCTCTCTCTTCATATTGAAAATGTCGCATATATGTTGTATTGTACAAGTACAGTGGAGCCCTCCCTCTTAAGATCTCCAATAATCTGAAGAAATCGGGTCGTAAAGGGAATGGGGACTTTAAATGGGGCAAATTTACTGACTTTATGAACAGAAAATCTGAAAAACTAGTCTGAAAGGGAGGGAGGCTTTAAAACGAGGTGGGGGCGAGGTCTTCTAAGGGGGGGGGGGGGGGTGTCCACTATAACACCAGCACCTTATGCTGTTTCAGATCTTGCTCCACCTCACCCCAACCTTTCCAACAGAAGACCCGTGTGATGAAGTGATGACCGCTGCCAAAGAGACGCTACTCTTACAGCTGAGCGTAGACGAGCTGCACGTGCCACCACGCCTCATCGTCACTGAGATCAGAGCCAGAAAACTGGACAGTGACAGTACCCGTGATGGTGAAAGTCGGCCAAAAGCCGAGAAAATAGGCGAGAGAGTCTTGACCCACTCGGGAGCTGGTGGCATTAAAGAGACACAAGCATCATCTTCCGAAATTGGAGCTGTTGAGGATGATGTACAGTTGTCGAGTGCCAAAGCAGAGGGCAACAAGAAGTCATCGCAGTCTACAAAACGAGTCACCGGCAAAGGATTAAAGTCATCTGCTTTGAACCGAGTGACAACCAAGGAATCGATCTCGCCATTGGCTACGAAACTACTTGCCAACAACAAACCAGGATCGTCACATGCAGACCAAATCACTGGCAGTGATTTGCAGTCATCATCTTCCAAACGAGTGTCTGGCAAGGAATCGGGTTCATCTTCTACGAAGCGAGCCACAAGCATGGACTCGGAGTCGCAGTCACAATCTGTGAAACGAGGCACAAGAAGAGAACCGCACTCATCAGCTATGGACGAAGTTGTCACAAACAAACCAGGATCATCAGATGGAGATCAGTTCACTAGAAAGAAAAGCTCGTCCTCTTTTAAACGAATAACAGCTGGGGAATCTGTCTCAATGTCAACGCAGCGACTGACCCCCGTGGAATCGCAGACGTCATCCATGGAACGAGTGACAACAAAGGAATTGAGCTCTTCGTGTGCATTTCTAAAATTATGCCCATGTCCAAAGGACAGCTTGGTAAATGGTTGCAGTAGTCCAGTCGTCTCAGTGACTGAAGTCGCCTCTGATGCTGCAAATGAGATAAGCTACCCGGGTGCTTCTAGTGCGTCTGTTCTTGTAGCTCCACTCCACTTCACCCAGGACTGCCTTGGTCACAACAAAACTCACAACGCCAGACAGTACAGCACAATTTCGCTTTTACAACATCTTCTAGACTGGTCCGAAGAAACACAGAATCATAAAGAAGAAGAAAAACGTCTGTGCCACACCACTGAACGGCTAAACATCGACCTTAACTCGGGACACAACAAGCCAAGTCATGAACATCCTCATACAATCAGCAGCAGCATCAATAAACCTCGTACCAGCAAGACTCACAAAGACGATCTCGCGGCGTCTAGCGATAGAATGGACATGAGGGTCGTCCGGGTCTCCAAGGAGGCTCTGTTGCCGGAGAGCAGCGAGAAGCGAGTGTCCATCCAGGGTCACTACCTGAGAGGGGACGGCGAGGAGCCTCTCCGCTTCATGGTATTTCTGTACAGGGACGAGCGGCCGGACACTGAGATACTTACCAGTAAGACTGTTCTGTGTGGGACGTACGTTAGAGACATGCTGACCACTAGGAAACGACTGAGGTGGAAGTTTCGCCACGAGTTCTGATCGACGTAGGGTCTCAGCATTGTTAACCCGCCACAGTGAAAATATACTTAGCTCCGGCATGGTCAAAACAAAAACGTAGTAGCTATGTGGTCAAAACACAGAATTAGCTATGTGGTCAAAACACAGGCTCAGCTCTATGGTTAAAACAACCTGTCTTTGCAGCTCTGTGGTCGAAACAAAGACTAAGCTCCGTGGTCGAAATAACTGACTCGGTTGAAGTAAGACTGAGATTTCAAGTCCGAATCTGTAGTTGGAGTGGGGATGCCAGTGACTATCACGCAGGCTTGGGTACTTGGCGGATATGTGAAATCGTCTCAAAAACTGTTGCATAATATTTCCCCTGGAACTATAAAAAAACAAAACACAACACTATATCAGCCAAAAGTTTAACGATTATCATATGTACACGAGTTGGATACGCGTAAACTTCCATCCACGTGAACTTCTGTGCACCTGCGGGACTTTACGGGACGATCGAATCTTGTGTGTTTTCTGCTCGACTGACTTGCTGCCCATCCAACGGACATTGCCCCCCCCCCCCCCCCCCCCCAAAAAAAAAAAAATTAATAACTGATTTATTTTGCAGGACAGACTGGAGCAGGATGTTTAGTGCAAAGTTGCTTGTCAGTAAAGAGAGAGAAAGAGAGTGAGACAGACAGAGATCGAAAGAGAGTCACAGACAGAGTTGCTACAAAAGATGTGTCATCAATGATAATCTTTTAAATTCGAGATAATCATTTGGAAACAAGAAGGGCAAAGCCCATACGACTCACATGCTTTACACATTTTTCCTACCAAAATACATGTGACCTTGACCCAAGGTCAAGGTCATCCAAGGTCATGCAACACAAAGCTGTTAATTCAAGACATAGGAAGTACAATGGTGCTTATTGGCTCTTTCTACCATGAGATATGGTCACTTTTAGTGGTTCACTACCTTATTTTGGTCACATTTCATAAGGGTCAAAGTGACCTTGACCTTGATCATATGTGACCAAATGTGTCTCATGATGAAAGCATAACATGTGCCCCACATAATTTTTAAGTTTGAAACAGTTATCTTCCATAGTTCAGGGTCAAGGTCACTTCAAAATATGTATACAATCCAACTTTGAAGAGCTCCTGTGACCTTGACCTTGAAGCAAGGTAAACCAAACTGGTATCAAAAGATGGGGCTTACTTTGCCCTATATATCATATATAGGTGAGGTATTGAATATCAAAAACTTCAGAGAAAATGTGAAAAATAGCTGTTTTTTAGGCAACATTTATGGCCCCTGCGACCTTGACCTTGAAGCAAGGTCAAGATGCTATGTATGTTTTTTGGGGCCTTGTCATCATACACCATCTTGCCAAATTTGGTACTGATAGACTGAATAGTGTCCAAGAAATATCCAACGTTAAAGTTTTCCGGACGTCCGGACGGACGGACGGACGACTCGGGTGAATACATAGACTCACTTTTGCTTCGCATGTGAGTCAAAAAGTCAAAAGCCTTCAACATGAACATATTGACAACAAAAATGCATTATGGTAAAGAAAAGACTGACAGATACAGAAAACTGAAGCAAAGTAAGAACACAAGAAAGTTGCTACGGCACTGCACACATAGTATATTACATCTGGCCTTTCAAATCAAAATTACCGGTTATCGACAGAAAAGGGCTGAATCGAATTTAAGAAAAATTGTATGCAAAATTAAAGATAAATTTCGTGCTGCTATTCAACCCACCCTTCTTCTGATAATGAGCCGATGAGATAAGGGGTTGCTTCGCAGTAAATGGGAAGCAACTGCTCTCGTCACCGTCGCGGGTACTTCCTACCCAAGTTGCTTCCCTTGGATATAGAACTCGCTTGCCACCGCTTTTACGTCTGTGTCACAAATGACTGCGAGGCTTTTTCATTCTCGTGAATTTTTTTGTTATGGTATTCTCAACAATTGCTTTGGCAAATGAAATATAGAAGAGCAGAAGTATTAACTTATTTTGTCTTTGTGTATTTGCTGTTGAGGGAAAATCATCCAGTTGCATTTGTTCGAAGGATGCATGATCCAATTTTAGTGTGAAATTAATTATGTTGCATGCTCTCCATCCTGAACTCAGGTCAAAATGAGTTACTTCCCTTCGGCTCTCATTTATCCCTTCGTTTTTCTTCTCTGGAGGGGAAATCGATTTTTTTTTTATATACATATAATTTTAGAGCTTTTCGTAATGTGTTATTGATATAAGCAGATTCGCGATCGTCGATAATGATTTTTCATGGTGTTGTGTAACTTTTTAAATTACAAAGGAATTGCTACGTAACAGTTTTAAGCGAGCTATCTTTCGCGGATGTATTTACTGTGCAAACAACTCTAAATATGGCAAAAGTGTCACGTGATAATCAACTTTGTCACGTGATCATAACAAAATGGCTTCAGAGCGGACGATACTTTTTTCGTAACCAGTTGGGAGTGATGCAACAATATCACTGTCTCCTTTCCACAGCAGTCTCACAATTTCGACTTAGACCGATGTCTTTATCATAACTGAAGAACAGAACGGAGATCACTGTCGAAGTCGGCCATTATACAATCTCGTTCGTCTTATCAGAAACATTAGCGAAAAACCTATGGGAGACAACTCTGTATTCTTCTTTTGATAGATATCGGCTTTTAGCACCGCTTCTTTTCTTTTTTGCATAGTGATTATTCATCCTGTCAGAGACATGAGCGATAGCGTGGACCTTTGATTATCAGAATGCATGTTCTCATGAAACATCGCCCGTCTCTCGAAGAAACATCTTTTGTCTCAACTGTAATGCTTGTGAACATACTATATGTACACACACCCGAAGGAAAAATTAACACAAGAGCATACAAATCCTTGTAAGGAAATGTCTACATTGGGGAATAGCTCACGGAGCTTTTACCCAAACTGTTGGGTCACATTTAAGTTTTCACGAAAGTTATTGCGACCTCTCCTAGATATTATTATAACCTAGCAAAAAACTCTTTATAGTGGGATTCCAGACTTATTCTCTGTGGGACGCCTTTTTGGCACCAGTTTGTTTGTTTGCTCAAAGGTGGTCGTCTACATTTTTGCTTTTTTTCAATAATCTTATGGTTAGATTTCGCTAAAAAGTTATGTCGGATGATGAATGAAGTTATAGAAAAAAAATTATATGTAAAAACATTTTTTTATTTTTGGGTAGCGTAACTCACGCTTCCAATATTTTGTTTTCTGAGAACATGTGCTTTGCCTAAAAATACCGACCAATCAAATTCATGTCACTATGCTTATAGCAACGCCCCAACAAGTGCAGCAACAGTTTGACACTGGAGCGCTGTCCACGCTTTTTTTTTAAACGCACGGGATTTGAGGAGTTTGGCGATTGGCATTTTCCAAAATAATAAGGATATCCTACGCTGGAATACTACAATGAATTTTCAAACGGCTACACTGGCTTGTCTTTCCTGATCGAAAGGGGGTGTATTGTTGATATTTCAATTTGTAGATAATAATAGACTCTGCATTTTAATGGTCAAATGGCGATTTCGGTATAAAAATGTAGACAAGGACCTTTAACGCCCACGAAGGGCCATATCAGGGCGGTGCTGCTTTGACATATAACGTGCGCCACACACAAGACAGAAGTCGCAGCACAGGCTTCATGTCTCACCCAGTCACATTATTCTGACACCGGACCAACCAGTCCTAGCACTAACCCCATAATGCCAGACGCCAGGCGGAGCAGCCACTAGATTGCCAATTTTAAAGTCTTAGGTATGACCCGGCCGGGGTTCGAAACCACGACCTCACGGGGCGGACGCCTTACCACTAAGGTTTCGACGCCAGTCATATTTTTGTCCTACCTTTCACCCTGGAGTGAAACTTGCATTTGAATTTTCATGCGCTGTAGCTGTAGCTACACAGTTGAAATGAGTTGAATAGATAACACACACGAGGAAGGTCTTAGAAATAGTTTTCGAGCGTTCCACTTTTCCAAATGTTAATGCTGCGATGGTAGTCTTCTCCGACACTGGGACATCTCCAACGGACAGCGTGTTTGTTTTATGTTAATAGCACTGAATTTGCTTTATTGTAGGTTTGACTTCCGCAATCACAACAGTTTTAATCCGCTTCATTAATTATTTGGCATATTTTCCGGCAAATGGTGCTACATTATAGTATAGCGCATGTGACGATGTCCCTCCAACATTTATAGGTCCACAATGGCGCCTCGGATGTACCAACTTAAATTTTATAACCCAACTACTCGAACATTTTTCAAAATTCGACTTCCAGCCTTTCTCACACTTTCACAACACACACTTTCTCCCTCTCACAACGAAGCAAAGTACGGTCACCCACAACAAAAAAACAAATTATATTCTCCATCACTTTTTTTCTTCAAACTTCCTCCAACGACACACAAAACAAGCAGCATGTGTATCACTATGTTGAAAGTTGACAATGTTTTTAGGCAGGAGCCTCGCGGCTGAGCAGCTCTTTCTTGAGAGGACCCATGAAATTGCGCTTCTCCTCGATGGTCTGGAAGCGACCATGACCCCACTTGCTGGCAGTGTCGATGAACTTGAGGGTGATCTTCTCCATGTGGCGGCGTCTGAAGGATGTCAGCAGAGACTGCAAATAACAATGTCAGGAATGTCAAAACAAATTCAGTTGGCAGATGCCTAAAATGAAAACTATATTCTTTACTTCTAGCTATTGGGGAACACAATACAAATCAACACTAACAATAACAAAATGACTTATTTCTACCTTCCATCATAAAGGAGACCTTGCTCGACAATCGGAAGGAAGGCAGCATGATGGATCAACTCCACACGTTGTTTCAGTGCACCCTGGCAGGGGTGCTATCCACCTTTTCATCACGGTCAAGTCGCATCAGGCCAACGCAGCATATTAAACTGCTTATGTCTGGATCAATGTTAGTTGTGACAAATTATTACCAGCATTTTCAGGAGTTCAGGAGATTTTTGTTAGTCGCAAAGGGGTACATGTATAGCAGCTGGTGTTATCTTTGTGATGGAGAGGTGCACTATTATATCCAAATGAGGCCATAAAGTAAATGACAAGATGAACTTGCAGAGAGCTCTCACAGATGTCCACATTAAAGTGGCTACTTTCCTTTTTTAAATAAGCAGAGCCATCGGTGAAATTTGCTGCCATTCAAAAGACGTCGCACATTTCTCTAGCTGTTTCACTCATTGAAATAATAATAGATTATATTTTATGTTTTTTGTCATTCCTCTGTTATCACTTCTTTCATGGCTGTACAGTGAATTTCTACACTCACAAGCTGGGATTTAAGAACCTACCTTTCTCAGAGTGAGGACTCGCTTGCGAGGTCCAGCAGTTCCGCCCCTGATCATGACAAAGTCCTGACGCACGTCACCGTAGTGGGGGAAGCCACCGACTGGGGTGATGGTCTTCTCGGAGGGGTCAAACTCTGTGGCAGCGTTGTTCTGCACAAGCTGCAAACAATAGCAAAACCAAGTGAATCGTATGTACCATACAAACCAACACAAAACAAGAAGGGCAAAGCCCATATGACTCACATGCTTGACCTTGACCTTTACATGACCTTGACCAAGGTCAAGGTCATCCAAGGTCATGCAACACAAAGCTGTTAATTCAAGACATAGGAAGTACAATGGTGCTTATTGGCTCTTTCTACCATGAGATATGGTCACTTTTAGTAGTTCACTACCTTATTTTGGTCACATTTCATAAGGGTCAAAGTGACCTTGACCATGATCATATGTGACCAAATGTGTCTCATGATGAAAGCATAACATGTGCCCCACATAATTTTTAAGTTTGAAACAGTTATCTTCCATTGTTCAGGGTCAAGGTCACTTCAAAATATGTATACAATCCAACTTTGAAGAGCTCCTGTGACCTTGACCTTGAAGCAAGGTAAACCAAACTGGTATCAAAAGATGGGGCTTACTTTGCCCTATATATCATATATAGGTGAGGTATTCAATCTCAAAAACTTCAGAGAAAATGGGAAAAATGTGAAAAATAGCTGTTTTTTAGACAACATTTATGGCCTCTGCGACCTTGAAGCAAGGTCAAGATGCTATGTATGTTTTTTGGGGCCTTGTCATCATACACCATCTTGCCAAATTTGGTACTGATAGACTGAATAGTGTCCAAGAAATATCCAACGTTAAAGTTTTCCGGACGGACGGACGGACGGACGGACGGACGACTCGGGTGAGTACATAGACTCACTTTTGCTTCGCATGTGAGTCAAAAAATGACAAGTCCATCACTGTTCTCTCTACCTTACATCTTAAAGGAGACCTTGCTCGACAATCAGAAGGAAGGCAGCATGATGGATTAGCTCCACATGTGGTTTCGGTGCACCCTGGCAGGGGTGCTATCCACCTTTTCATCACATCAACTTGCATCAGGCCAACAGAAGATATTTAACAGCAAATGTCTGGATCAATTTAATTTGAGACTAAAAATTCGTACCGACATTGAAATGGAATAAATTGAGGACCAAAATGTGGGGAGCACTGGAGGACCTGGAAAGAACGTCCATGTTCATGGCATCCTCCAGATTCCGAGTCTGACACAACCGTCGTACGAAGAAGAAATGGAATAAGTAAAACAAAAAACAAATTTTTGTTACTGTATTCTGTATTACTTCCTCAATGCAAAAATATATAGATGTGACGTGTCTGGATTGAAAATATGCTTTTAAAAAGTGTACAGAAGTTTCATGCAAATTGGTCGACAATCAGAAGGAAGGCAGCATGATGGATTAGCTCCACATGTGGTTTCGGTGCACCCTGGCAGGGGTGCTATCCACCTTTTCATCATGTGAAGTCGTATATAACAAATTGTATATATCGAGTTGTTTAATTAAACTTGTAAGGCGCTTCGAGCAATGATGAAGCGCTATATAAATGTTCCATTATTATTAGTGTCACTGTTCGCATGCTTTGCAGAGAGACATGGAAGCACCGTCCTGGTTCACAGATTTTGGCCAGGCAAGACTCTCGGTGAAGACAAATCTAGTGTGTTAAATTTCAATCCCTTAATCCAACAGGTTGACTGAGTGTTGTAACATCGCATTCACCGACGCGTTTAACTTTTCTAAATATTTTTTTTAAAGCAAAAACACATTTTCAACAAACGTTTCTTGCTACTGTAAGAATGAGTTTTGAAATTGAAAACGTATCAGCATCTAACAAGTGTCAACTATACAGTTTAGGATACTAGTGTTGCTTCTTGTACCGGAATAAGATTAAGGACTAAGGAAACAAAGCAAACTTAACTGTATTTTTTAACTTTCTTTATTTGGTGTTTAACGGCGTTTTCAACCGTTCAAGGTTATATCGCGAACGGTTGAAATCGCGACAGGTATTTGTTAACAAACCGGACATTGGAATATAAATGACAATCAGAAGGAAGGCAGCATGATGGATTCAATCCACAGGATATGTTCAGTGTACCCTGGCAGGGGTACTATCCACCTTTTCATCACTTGTCAGTAATCAAAACTATTTTCCATGACAAAAGTCAAGACATGGAATGCATTACGAGGCCAGCAGTATCCCCTACCTTTCCATCCTTGGTGTGGACGCCAGCACCGATACGGTAGATCTTCTTGTTGATCTCCGTGCGGTGATGGTAACCCTTCTGACCGGCACGGGCCACAGTGAACTGGACACGGCTGGGATGCCAGGCTCCGATACAGGCCACCTTGCGCAGACCCTTGTGTGTCTTACGGGGAAGCTTCTTGGTATGCCAACGGGACGTCACACCTGTAAACAGACAGGTAAGGTATGATAATATAAAGAGAATCACAACTATATGAAGGCAGATTGATAACCGGATTTAAATAAATTTGGAATAAGTGCTCTTTACAAAAGACGAGTGAGAATTGAGCAGAAACTGTCTCCTGACACCTTAAATAATAAGCTGCATTGAATGATAAGGTGATTTCCTTCCTTCAGCATCTTATCTCCATACAGGAATGTTATATGCTCACATCAGTATTTAGAAAGACCTGAAATGATGTACTATATCTCCCAACAAACCAAGTCATACAAATGAAGTAAACAAAAAAATTAAAAGGGTGTTAAGCAATATCAACAAAATGTACTGACCCTTGACACCACGACCCTTGGTGACGCCGATGACGTCAATAAGCTCATCCTGGTCAAAGACGGAGTTGATGGGGATGGTCTTCTCCAGATGGTCCTTGACCCAGTCCACCTTGTCGGAGATGGAGCCACCGTTCAGCTGGATCTCCATGATGTGCGCTTTCTTCTGACGCTTGCGCAGCAATTTCATCTACACAGCCACACACACAAAAAAGATTTAATAAGCTTACTCAGTAAGGAGTATGTTCTCAAATCCCGCAAATAATCAAAAATAACTCTCAGAACTTGAAGTACTATCCCATTAAAAGGCTTTCCACATTCCTGCAACACAGAGTGAATAGCGCTCAACCATTATCTGAAAACAGCTCCACACACAGTGCAGTTGTAGTGCTTTGCTTTACATCGTATTTCACAAACTTTACAGCACAATCAATTTATTCCCACATGAAGTTGTCAGACTGGGTGGAATTCAAATGTTTGCTGTTATATCAGCATGGGACGCAATTTCCATGGAGGTCATGCAGGAAGGAGTATGACAAATTTACTTTGTCCACAGAAAGCCATATCATCATACCTGGGTGTGGGCAAGGACGCGGACCACCTGGCAGTACTTCTTGATCTTGTTCAGATCAGTCTGGATCACCTTCTTGCCAGAGTCATCCTGCCACTTCTTGCTGTACTTGGTGAAGGCCTTCTTCTTGGAACGAGACCTTTACATCAAACAGAGAATAGCGTCAGCAACGCAAGGCTGAAATTGCAGGTCCAGAAATCTGACTGGTTTTTGTGAAAGTCAGCAAAATCCAGTCACATCATACTGTTTAGATAAAAATGTTTGCATGGAAACACCTATCAGTAGAATCTCAAAATCTGTTCTTCATCCTGTCTTTATAGCTCAAATACCAAAATACAGACTACTGTGCCTGAACAAAACCCTTGTCATTTCACTTATACTGTTATGGAGGTATGTAGATGAATCTTTGTCCCTTTAAAAATGTTTTCCAGAAACATTACCCAACATTACCCGACTTATTGTATTCACCAACAGAACAGATTCATTGTATGCACCTTAGTTCCCAAATCACAAAAAATCCTAAAAAACAAATTCAGTTCAGTCCCTTCCAACTCAAGATACTTTTGCACACGTCTACATTTGTTTGTTTGCTTAACGCCCAGCCGACCACGAAGGGCCATATCAGGGCGGTGCTGCTTTGACATAACGGCACACGTCTACATGAAAATCAGATTCTAACGAAACTCTTGACTAGGACAGATGGACAATATTCATTTGCCAGATGTAGATTTACCTCAGCAATTCAAACAGCTCCTAAAAAAAGGAACAAGCAATGCCTCATTGAGCAAAGTCAAGAGGAGACATGCTTTGCACAAAATCGAACTTATGCATAATGTGCAATGAAGGACGCTCATCAGCAACGCCAGTAACACCACATGAAATAAGGCATGTGCACGTGATCTGAACATCCCAAGTACTGGCAACAGAGATGTGCAGACCACACGCCACATTTTCTTCATGCTGATGAGAACATGACAGACTGAGAGGAGCTCTTTAAATTGTTCTGCTTGCAGTGACACTAGAGCTGGACCTCATGCCAGGCTGAAGAGAAAAAAGCACAGGGGTTAATGCCATTCACCAGCTCATCATTGTGCTAAGGCCAAAAAAAAAAAAATTGTCTGTTTCTGGTAACATGGCTAAAAAAAAATAGGGTCGGTAGGTCGGGATTTTTTTTATTTTTTTATTTTTTTACCCCAAATGTAGACCAATAAAACTAACTTTAAAAATCGCGCAAAGAGACTGGATTCACTATGCATAGAGACAAGACACTCAACACATTTACAAATCGTCAGCGGACTTTCGTTTTCACACGTTTTTGTTGTTCATTTTCTCACCCTGTCCTTTGCCACAAAAAAAAAAAATAATTTTGAGTTTGGAAAAAAAAAGTTTAGGGTCGGCGCCGAAATTTAGGGTCGGTCGGGTGACCAGAAACAGACAATTTTTTTTTGTTGGCCTAACCACAGAGCAAAGATACAGTAACCACATACAACACAACGAAGAGCATTATACCACAATACTCCAAATTAATTCATCAAATTACATACCATACGCTGAAACAAACATTTGTGTACACTAACTTCAAACACAATTGGCAATCTTTAACCCTCGAATTCAGCTGAAACTTTTGTAAACAGAGGCCATGTCATTGAAAGCTCTACTACTACATTGTACTCGATACCACACTATTGCTATCACAATAGACTATGTTCGGAAATTACTTTAGATGGGAAAAAAATAGGGCAAACAAACCCACATGATATTGTATGCCAATCACTAGTGAGAGGTGTAGCAACACGCAACTCAATAATAATTGGCCTATTTTGTCACATGGTTTGTTTAAACCTTTTTTTCCAAGGAAAGACAACCCTTTTCTGCCCATAAAAAAAACTTATTACCAGAATTCGTCTATTGCACTCGTGGCTTTACTTTTCTTTCAACTGGACAGAACAAATGGAACAAAAATCTACCAGTTCTTGTAGAAGCGACGGCGGCATTCCTCGTTCAGATGCTCAGCCCACACTGTCTTGAAGGTGCGGAGTCCACGGGGCGTTTGGATGTAGCCCACCAGTCCCACACACATCATGGGAGGAGTCTCAATGATGGTCACTGCATCTACAACCTCCTTCTTGTTGGTCCCTGTGAAAGTAAAGATGCACAAATGTCAGAACCGAGATGGCTTAGGCCAAAAAAAAAAATTGTCTGTTTCTGGTCACCCGACCGACCCTAAATTTCGGCGCCGACCCTAAACTTTTTTTTTCCAAACTCAAAAAATTTTTAATTTTATTTTGGTGGTAAAGGACAGGGTGAGAAAATGAACAACAAAAACGTGTGAAAACGAAAGTCCGCTGACGATTTGTAAATGTGTTGAGTGTCTTGTCTCTATGTATAGTGAATCCAGTCTCTTTGCGCGATTTTTAAAGTTAGTTTTATTGGTCTACATTTGGGGTTAAAAAAAAAAAAAAAAAAAAAAAAATCCCGACCTACCGACCCTATTTTTTTTAGCCATGTTACCAGAAACAGACATTTTTTTTTTTTTTGGCCTTACCAATTGTATCAACATTGCCAGTCACTTCGTCAAGCCTTTATAAATAACATCCATATTCAATGATTTATCGTTTAGCCTTTAAAACACCCATTTTCGATGTTTTATCGTGTAGCCTGTATAACACCCATTTTCGGGTAATCTTGAACTTTCGCGTGTTAATTTCATAGCTCACAATCCAGTGACATTCTTTACTTATTTTCTAATAAAGTCCATGTAAGCAAGCCAAAGAACATTTGTAGTGAAATTAATTGACGGATTGAGCTCCAAACTAACATAATTAATTAATTTGGTTGTTCAATCGACGAAAATGCACCAAAAATGGCGTACGTTGTCAACCATGGGACATCACTTACACGAAAGAGTTGTCTCCCTTGTCCGCTCATACGGATAATTCCTTCTTTGACCCATGTAAATGCATTCGTACAGTTCATTGGAGTGCATTCCGTAACTTCAAAGGGATATAAAATGACTTATGATTACAAGTGCAGGTTCTACAAATTTGGAGACTTAAATGCCTGATTTATGAATTTAACGCGCTAAAGTTCAAGATTACCCTTTTTCGATGATAAAACAAGATAGTTGTCAATTTCATGTTACAGGACACTGGCCTACCGAGGTCACTATTAAAAAGTTAAGACACGTGGTCTTTTGCTACGAGAAAGAAAAATCTTACTGGAGCCAGGACGATCCACTTCTCGCAGGATGTGGGTCATGCCTGCCTTGTAGCCGATGAAGGCAGTAGGATGCACTGGCTTAGTGCGGTCATCCTTGGGGAAAGCCTTGCATTTACCCCTATGGCGCCTGCTCCTCTTCTTAGGCAAGAAGCCCTTGGATCCGTGACGAGGCGCAGAAAATTTTCTGTGCGACTGAAACACAAACATACACCAATAAATATAAACAAAACTGAACGTGTAATCGAAATTAAAGTTTATTGGCTTGCACTTTACTATTACTATATTCGATGTTTTGAGATTTATTATCCAGCCACAACCCAACCACGTCATGCACTCACCATGATAGCGAAGGAAAAGGATAAGCGGAAGTAGAACGTAATACAGAATGAGAGTTGTCGTTACGGATACGCAATAAAAACAATTTAAATCAAATCATTTCTAAACAGTACAAAGCACTCAGAATGTACAGTTCTTTCCAATAAGGATTATCATTTTTCTTACAAGATTCTTTTAAGTCTCGAAATTATTTGCGACTGCCTCAAAGTCGCCTGACCTTCCGACAGGCACTTCCTGTCCTTCCAGTTTCAGTCGCCGAAGGGTTACTGTCACCTCAAAAGATTTCAGTATGGACGGTGACGATACACCCTATGGCAAGTTTGCACTGGGTCTCTTCAAAATCCTTGATGGCCCCGTAACATACGTGAGAGGTAAGTGTATATTGTCGCAAGTAAGTTTGCACAGTAGAGTGCACTGTCAGTGCACGATCGAGCTCCACTTTCATACAAAAAACATCGCTGATATAGAGTTTGTTTGGCTAGTTCGTTCACTTATTTTATTTAGCAGTTATTGTTACAGTTATGTATTTATTTACTTGCTTTTTTTAATCTGTTATTAACCACTATTTGACTAAGTATTAAAGTGAGTCTGTGATACTGTATTTATGTCTTTCGGTGTACGTCTTACCTGCTTGATCATCATTACATTTTCACGAGCTGCCTAATTCACGATCAATGTATCGCCTTATTACTATATTAGCGAAGAGATATTACAGGTAGGCTACCAAATGACAAATTCATGCATAACAAAATGTAGGTGTACTGTACAAATAGCAACATTGTATCCTTAAACTTAAAGCTGTATGTTTATCACTTTATCTTTATGCGCTGAATAGACCTTATCGGTATTCCAAGCTCTCGCAAACTTCAAAACATAGCAAAGCATATGCGGCTTTAGATTTCGCAAGAGCTGCGAAGGCCGAAGATCGTAGTTCACGCGTCTTTCGAAGCCTATGTGTTCAAAGCATGTCTCACGGATATCTTGCGAGAGCTCCTCAGAATGCCGTAAAAGTCTATTCTTGAATTTCTTCCTGCCTTTTGATTAAAAATAAAAGCTTCAAAATTGTTGGGTAAATATTTAGACTTACACACACAGAGGCTGCCATCAAATAATTACATTCAGTCACTGCTGTTGATATTTCATTTTCATGGTATCTGTGACATGTACAAGTTGAAGTTACAACGGTTATCTGAATTCTTTGTTTTAAAATCTACAGTGAGACTAACCTGTAAAAAGCATTTTGCTTCACTCTCATAAACGGCAGGGCAGTTGAATAATTCTGAGATGGGCTTATTGGCATGTGAAAGGTTCCAAATTCAAACCCCAGCTGCACTTGGTGGGATAAGGGTGGAGTTGTGTGGTTATTTTTAAATCTCCTAGGTCAACTTATTTAAAGCAAAGCAGACCAGCTAGTGCCTGTTCCCCCTTAATGCGTACAAGTACAACTACCGTAAACTACCTT
Organism: Littorina saxatilis; assembly: GCF_037325665.1. Taxonomy (NCBI): domain Eukaryota; kingdom Metazoa; phylum Mollusca; class Gastropoda; order Littorinimorpha; family Littorinidae; genus Littorina; species Littorina saxatilis. The sequence goes on along the minus strand of NC_090246.1, from coordinate 61,571,131 downwards.
GACTTGTATACGCCCACCCCCCTATGCACCAATTGTGCCCAAAAGTTGGGGGTGGGTGTTTGCTAGGTACTATACCCTTTGTAGGAGCGGTTCCTTAGCCAGAATAACGATATTTTGGTCATTTGGCATAGAAGTGTTCAAAGGATGCCTTATTGCACAAAACTCTCTCTCTCTCTCTCTCTCTCTCTCTCTCTCTCTCTCTCTCTCTCTCTCTCTCTCTCACACACATATGCACACACACACACACAACACACGCATACACACAAACACACAAGGAATTCTGCAATCAAACCATGAAGATAATCTTGTTGCTTTAGTGTCTGTTAAAGGTACTGAACTTGTCAAATCCAGGTGCACGGAGCCCCTGGGGCTTTTAGTCATACCTCAGGCAGCTATCCGTTAGATTAGAAGAACTACCAAGTTTCATTGAATTGCACCCAAAGAGTCAAGAACTGCGATTTTTTTACGAATTAATTTTGTACTCGGACCCGGCTGGTCTTGGTCTTGGTCTATTTTTGGATCTAAATTCAGATCAGGTAGATCACCACATCATGCACAAAAAGACACGTCACTAGCAAACTATGTCAGACGTCATCATGAGTTTGTGTAAAACAAAATGGAGGCCGGAATCACTCAGTTGAATCGAACTCCGACCAAACACCACGTAATAACTAGGTTAATTTATGCACTCGTGTGAACAAGAAACTGTCAAGCTTTACAGATGTCGTCGTTGGGTAGTTTTGGGTTTGTTTTACTACCATAGGATGATTTTTGAACTGTAAATGCACTCAGCTGCAACAAAAACGCAAAACGAAGGCTGTGAGCTGCACTGTGCCTTTAACAAGTTTATAACTTCAAAAGATCTTTGTTCCTGATGACACGGCCCTCTACCCGTTCTTAGTCAAGAAATCAAAGAACACGTAAATCTACCTCTTCAGACATCACTTCCCGCCCAAGATGAAGCTTTCGTTTCTTCTTTTCCCTCCCAGTCAAAAATGTATTGCGATTCTCTAGCCATTCTAGAATCCTTTTTCTGTCCACTCCCCGAAACATTTCCAAGGAAGGGAAACAATTGAAAAACAACAATAACAGCAGACTGAATAATCTTTTTTTTATTTTCCTTGTCTACTCCACTGGTCGAAACTGGGGGGTGGGCGTTTACTCAATACTGGGCGTATACAAGGTAGTTTACGGTACATGTACAAACAAGCACAAGACCAAGTAATCACAGAAAAGATCCTGTTAGTGTTAGGCTTAGAGGAACAACAATTTCTGATTTCCCGACCAACCCTATTTTTTTCTCCGACCCTAGAACTTTTTTGACCCTTCAAAATACAAAATAAAACAAAAACACTTAAATCTGGCAAAACTCAATTTGCAGACTTGCCAAGAAAAGTTAGTCTTCTCAAACATGCATGGGACACAGTTGGTAGGATTTCTGATCAATGGATAGCCACACGCACCTGTGCATGCTAATAAAAGTACAACATAAAACTTTGTTCTCCATATTTTGTTTGACTATTGCTGGATTTGTGTACATATTTGTTGTGCATGCAATTTCATTTCAGAAAAGCTAGTTGAGCCACTGCAGAAGAACCACAGCAACAAGTACTATCATCGCCGCTACCCACGAGTGAAAACTATTGACCAGTGTGAAGTTGGCGACCCAGTGTGTGTGTACGAGGCCCAGGAACAGTACCGACGGGACAAGTATGTCTGTCTGAATGGGTCCTTTTTGGCTCACGTAAGTGTAGCCTATGCGATGCTAACTTTTGTCTGTCTGTGCGTGCGTGCGTATGTATGTGTGTATGTCTGTGGTAGAAACTTTAACATTTGAAGACGTCATATTACATTGACGTCACATTATGACGTACGAGGGTTAGACGTCACGCGATGGAATTACTGAAAGTCTCGGTGATTGTTATTTTGAGCGGGCCGAGACTATTTGGCAGTCGTGTCCATGTAAGTATGCTAACATGCAGACAGACAGATCTAGATCTAGTGTCTCGCTTTCTTGCACAGTTTCACCTATGCTCTTTCTGTGTGTGTGTGTGTGTGTGTGTGTGTGTGTGTACTGTGTGTGTGTATGTGTGACGGAGTGATTGAGTTTGTGTTACTGTTTGTCGATTTCTTACGTGAGCCTTGAAGGCTTCGCCTCTTGTTTTTTTTAATTAGATGTTTACACCATTTGTCTGCAATTCTCATTTAGAATGAGCGATTCAAAATGCCTGGAAGTGTTGGTTTTCAAAATGCTGCTACATGTATTGTTAGTGTTCAGGGCAACTTTTATAATTTAAACAAAAGATAAAGGCAGAGCATCTCAAACATTTACCTGTTCTAGTTTATTAAAAAAAAAAAAATCCTGGTGATAGGGTACATCAATGCTTGAGAGTGTATGGGATTCATAACAAAAAATCTGAGCATATGTGCACATGAAATAGAGCATGATACAAACATGTTTGTCATAAAGCAAGTGTCTAATCCTTAAATAGGTGTTGAACATTAGCTTTAGGGGAGACTAAAGTCGGAAAATCTGGATCTATGTTAAAAGATGTAGGTCGGGGGAATTGTATAAAAGAAAAACAAGTCGCGTAAGGCGAAAATACAATATTTAGTCAAGTAGCTGCCATTTTTCAGCAAGACCGAATACTCGTAGCATCGTCAGTCCACCGCTCATGGCAAAGGCAGTGAAATTGACAAGAAGAGCGGGGTAGTAGTTGCGCTAAGAAGGATAGCACGCTTTTCTGTACCTCTCTTTGTTTTAACTTTCTGAGCGTGTTTTTAATCCAAACATATCATATCTATATGTTTTTGGAATCAGGAACCGACAAGGAATAAGATGAAAGTGTTTTTAAATTGATTTGGACAATTTAATTTTGATAATAATTTTTATATATTTAATTTTCAGAGCTTGTTTTTAATCCGAATATAACATATTTATATGTTTTTGGAATCAGAAAATGATGGAGAATAAGATAAACGTAAATTTGGATCGTTTTATAAATTTTTATTTTTTTTTACAATTTTCAGATTTTTAATGACCAAAGTCATTAATTAATTTTTAAGCCACCAAGCTGAAATGCAATACCGAAGTCCGGGCTTCGTCGAAGATTACTTGACCAAAATTTCAACCAATTTGGTTGAAAAATGAGGGCGTGACAGTGCCGCCTCAACTTTCACGAAAAGGCGGATATGACGTCATCAAAGACATTTATCAAAAAAATGAAAAAAACGTTCGGGGATTTCATACCCAGGAACTCTCATGTCAAATTTCATAAAGATCGGTCCAGTAGTTTAGTCTGAATCGCTCTACACACACACGCACATACACCATACCCTCGTTTCGATTCCCCCTCGATGTTAAAATATTTAGTCAAAACTTGACTAAATATAAACAAGTCGCGTAAGGCGAAAATACAATATTTAGTCAAGTAGCTGTCAAACTCACAGAATGAAACTGAACGCAATGCCATTTTTCAGCAAGACCGTATACTCGTAGCATCGTCAGTCCACCGCTCATGGCAAAGGCAGTGAAATTGACAAGAAGAGCGGGGTAGTAGTTGCGCTAAGAAGGATAGCACGCTTTTCTGTACCTCTCTTTGTTTTAACTTTCTGAGCGTGTTTTTAATCCAAACATATCATATCTATATGTTTTTGGAATCAGGAACCGACAAGGAATAAGATGAAAGTGTTTTTAAATTGATTTGGACAATTTAATTTTGATAATAAATTTTATATATTTAATTTTCAGAGCTTGTTTTTAATCCGAATATAACATATTTATATGTTTTTGGAATCAGCAAATGATGGAGAATAAGATAAACGTAAATTTGGATCGTTTTATAAATTTTTATTGTTTTTTACAATTTTAAGATTTTTAATGACCAAAGTCATTAATTAATTTTTAAGCCACCAAGCTGAAATGCAATACCGAAGTCCGGGCTTCGTCGAAGATTACTTGACCAAAATTTGAACCAATTTGGTTGAAAAATGAGGGCGTGACAGTGCCGCCTCAACTTTCACGAAAAGCCGGATATGACGTCATCAAAGACATTTATCAAAAAAATGAAAAAAACGTTCGGGGATTTCATACCCAGGAACTCTCATGTCAAATTTCATAAAGATCGGTCCAGTAGTTTAGTCTGAATCGCTCTACACACACACACAGACACACACTCACACGCACACACGCACACACGCACATACACCACGACCCTCGTTTCGATTCCCCCTCGATGTTAAAATATTTAGTCAAAACTTGACTAAATATAAAAAGAGTTGCCATTCGCAGACCTGTGCACATCTACGGTTTCTCCGTAATTTCTCCGATTTTTATATGCAGAATACGGTGCTACAGAATTTTAATTAAAATTCCGAAATTCCGATGTTGTACTCAACAAAAAATTATACTTTTTTCTGTTTTAAGATGTTTTGACCAATTAGTTGGCCGTTGCGCTGAAAAGACTTTTTCCGATTTACCGGAAGCGCGCGTGTTCTCAGCATTTAGTCTTTGTTCTTAGACTTAGTTCGTCCAGCGTCTGCGTGGCAACTTGTGATTAAAGTGAAACATGGAAAAGAGGAGACACCAGCTCTGTCACCAAAGAAGAAGAAAACGGCACAACAGTGCTGGAAGTCCAGTTATTCTCAAGACAACCTGGAAATCGTAAAATCGCCTTCTCCGACACCTGCAAGAACTTCACGAAAGAAGAGCTTGCAAAGCTAAAATCTGCCCACTACTCGACTGTGCAGGCGAGGAAACGCCAGGCTGCTGCTGTCAAAAAAGCTGCTGCCGAAAAAGCTGCTGGCAAACAGTCCAGTGATTAATGAATGTCAGAATGACGAGACCAAAGACATTTTCAGAACAAATGTTACAACAGTGTTGACGTTTTACCTTGGCTTGTTAATAAATAGTAATTCCCATTCTACTGCATCATAGTGTTTCAGTTTGTGTGCTTTGTGAGCAGAATTATGTCTTGAACTGTCGTTACAGCTTACTACTAAAACATTTTAAAAACAAGAGGCGAAGCCTTCAAGGCTCACGTAAGAAATCGACAAACAGTAACACAAACTCAATCACTTCGTCACACATACACACACACACACACACACAGTAAGCGGCATAGGTGACACTGTGCAAGAAAGCGAGACACTAGATCTAGATCTGAATGGCCGATTTCGAAGAAAGAACTAGTCTCGGCCCACTCAAAATAACAATGACCGAGACTTTCAGTAATTCCTTCGCGTGACGTCTAACCCTCTTACGTCATAATGTGACGTCTTCAAATGTTGTGACGTCTTCAAATGTTAAAGTTTCTACCACAGACATACATACGCACGCACGCACAGACAGACAAAAGTTAGCATCGCATAGGCTACACTTACGTGAGCCAACTACTGAAATTTGGTTTGTTTACAACTGATGAGCGTTTTGAGTGTGCACAGGTCTGCATTCGTAGTCCTATTGCATTTAAATCAAAATGTCAGTAATTGTACTGGTGTGTGTGTGTGTGTGATCTTTTCCAGACAAGTGGACAGTGAGATTGTAAAGATCTTGCGCCAAAGGAGAATGGAATGCGAACAATGGGAAGGTCCTGATGCCAAGTACAAGTGCAAAAAACTGGCTGAGGACTACGATCAAGCAGCTGTCAACTGGTTTATCAAATGTGAGCTTTGGCAGCATGCTTTAATTGCTTTATTATTGTGTGTAAAGATCATGACAAAAAAAACGTAAGGACCAGAAATCAGTGAAGAATGTCAAGGGTCAAGATGCTTCACTTATATTTTTTTTAATAATCTTTGGATTACAAGAACGTGCTACAAAGAGAGCTCTTTAGTTTTCTTGGGTGTACAAATTGAAGGTTATTTGCATTGCATTACATTTTAAAAGAATGCCAAATATACATATAGTTTCCTTGGTTTTCATTGCTTCTTTACAGTTAAATGCTTAATCTAAACAAGAAAGTGACTGTGGTGAGATGAAAAAAGTTTAAAAAAACAAGATATCTGTACTCACCGATACAAGAACAGCACAAGAGAGTCTGAATTTTCGCTTATGTAAGCTTCATCAGGAACAAACAAACACAAAAGGCAACAAAAAGCAGACGTTAAATGCTTGATAACAAAGTAATTGATGCTATCTTCTTGTGTGTTTCAGATGGTGATATTGGTGCAAACGGCAATGTCATTGATGCTTACATGAAACAGAAACACCGCCTTCTCTGGCACCGACGTAACCCTGATAAGACCCTTATTTAGTGCCCAGAACCAAGACTTTAGTCACTTAATTAGTGCAGGTAGTATTACAGATGTGTTAGGTTTATGAAGTGCTACATGCAAGATTTCAAGTACTTGGTGTGAATGTGTCTTACGTTTGATTTGCAGTTCTATGGATCAGAGGAGAAAAGTCCTACTACCTGATTTCTCAAGACTGACCAATCAATGGTACATTTAAAGAAAGTTCTGTTAAAATGTATACATTTGCAACAGATATTTGATTATTAAAACATTTGGAGAAAAAGTCATTGAACTTGCTTGTGAAGAATGAATGCATACATACCACCATTCTTCCCCCCCCCCCCCCCCCCCCCCATAATTTGTCCCTTTTCTTTGACTAATTTTTTGTAGAAAGGTTGCAGAATGGTTCCAATCTGCTGTTGGTTTAAGAGAATTATTTGAACAATCATGTCCTCAAATGGCACTGTTTAAACTGCAGATCGGTGTTAAAAGCACTCTCATGCAATCCTGAGCAAAACTAAGTGTGAAAATAATGCTTGGAACGCTAATGTATTGGACATGTAAAAGAACCTCTTCACATTTTTTTCTTCTTTATTTGGTGTTTTACGTCGTTTTCAACCACGAAGGTTATATCGCGACGGGGGAAGGGGGGAGATGAGATAGAGCCACTTGTCAATTGTTTCTTGTTCACAAAAGCATTAATCAAAAATTTGTTCCAGGGGCTTCCAACGTAGTACAATATATTACCTTACTGGGAGAATCCAAGTTTCCAGTACAAAGGACTTAACATTTCTTACATACTGCTTGACTAAAATCTGTACAAAAATTGACTATATTCTATACAAGAAACACTTAACAAGGGTAAAAGGAGAAACAGAATCCGTTAGTCGCCTCTTACGACATGCTGGGGAGCATCGGGTAAATTCTTTCTCGTCCCAACCAATATGGGACTCCCCCTAACCCGAGGGGGGTCCTCTTCACATGATTCTCAGCAATTGTCATTTCTTTATAAAATGTTCTACTGTTGGCACTCTAAGCACAATTATTGGAGGATTGTAAGGTTAAAATAGCTAGTTATCTGCTCACACAGTGTCTTCCTATCATCAAGCTCATTTTGAGTTAAAAATTTACCCAACACTGTAATTTACTGCATCCAGCAGACATGGGACTGGTCCGAATTTTATCGGAATTCCGATATTTTCCTTAGCTCACAGACCATTCTTGAGATCGATGCAAATTCGTTGAGAAAAAAAAAGGGGGTGGTGGTGGTATAAACCGTTCAGCTGAAGCTGTCTGCGTCTGAAGTCAGTGCATTCGCATCTCAGCACTCCCGTGAACCCATAGCAGTATCATGGGTCGCGTTTGATTGGCTGTCGATCTCCGACGATTATCGCCTAGGCCTAATTATTCACCGATGGCGGTTTGCGGGTTGTTTTGATTGGCTGCCGATCTCCAAACGCCGAAGGTGAAAAAGGCAGCATCATGGCGTCTGGATTCCGTATTGTTTTGTCGGCTGTGGAAGCTCTTACGATCGACGACCAAAGTGTGAAAAACAAGTGGAAAGCCAACTGGCTGTCAGAAGAAGTGACTATCAACAAGAAAGGACTGGGTGGCCGAGTGGTAACGCACTTGATGCTCCCCAGCATGTCGTAAGAGGCGACTAACGGATTCTGTTTCTCCTTTTACCCTTGTTCAGTGTTTCTTGTATAGAATATAGTCAATGCCTTTGTAAAGATTTTAGTCAAGCAGTATGTAAGACATGTTAAGTCCTTTGTACTGGAAACTTGCATTCTCCCAGTAAGGTAATATATTGTACTACGTTGCAAGCCCCTGGAGCAATTTTTTGATTAGTGCTTTTGTGAACAAGAAACAATTAACAAGTGGCTCTATCCCATCTCCCCCCTTTCCCCGTCGCGATATAACCTTCGTGGTTGAAAATGACGTTAAACACCAAACAAAGAAAGAAAAAAGAAAGGTTCAAGTGCTAGTCTTTCGGATGAGACGAAAAACCGAGGTCCCTTCGTGTACACTACATTGGGGTGTGCACGTTAAAGATCCCACGATTGACAAAAGGGTTTTTCCTGGCAAAATTGTATAGGCATAGATAAAAATGTCCACCAAAATACCCGTGTGACTTGGAATAATAGGCCGTGAAAAGTAGGATATGCGCCGAAATGGCTGCGATCTGCTGGCCGATGTGAATGCGTGATGTATTGTGTAAAAAAAAATCCATCTCACACGGCATAAATAAATCCCTGCGCCTTGAATATGTGCGCAATATAAATTGCATTAAAAAAAAATTTTTAAATTTAAAAATCCCTGCGCTTAGAACTGTACCCACGGAATACGCGCGATATAAGCCTCATATTGAATGATTGATTGAAGAAAGAAAGGCGCCAGCTCATTGGCGACAGTATCGCCAAGATATCCATTCCCGGTCAGGCCGTGTGCACATGGTGCGACAACGGCCACTGCGTGGTGAAATACGGACTTGGTGAAAAAAATGTGTTGGTTCTGAAAGTTTTCAAGTAAGTTTTGTGTGTGTGTGTGTGTGATTGTTATAAATTACACTTTTGTTTAAAATGCTAAAACATATTTCTTTCGTTATTTGGTGTTTAACGTCGTTTTCAACCACGAAGGTTATATCGCGACGGGCTAAAACATATTATTCTTGTGGTTTTTATAGCTTTTTAAAAAGGCATGATCTAAGTTTTTGCTATCAGGAGAGGCCCCAAAATGGCCTTTATAATTCCAACATTCATTTTCCATCAGGGGGGCTGTGAACCCCCTACCGGGGCGTTGCCCCTGGACCCCGGCTTACTTTCCTACTTTTGGAACATTTGCTGGTCTCATGTCTGATCCAGACCTGGAAACCCATACGATTTCGTCGTATTTGGTACGCAGGACGGGCGCAGCGACGTCGGCCTCCTAATCGGGAGGTCGTGAGTTCAAATCCCGGTCGCTGCCGCCTGGTGGGTTAAGAGTTGAGATTTTTCCGATCTCCCAGGTCAACTTATGTGCAGACCTGCTAGTGACTTAACCCCCTTCGTGTGTACACGCAAGCACAAGACCAAGTGCGCACGGAAAAGATCCTGTAATCCATGTCAGAGTTCGGTGGGTTATAGAAACACGAAAATACTCAGCATGCCTCCCCCGAAATCGGCGTATGCTGCCTGAATGGCGGGGTAAAAACGGTCATACACGTAAAATTCCACTCGTGCTAAAAACATGAGTGAACGTGGGAGTCTAAGCCCATGAACGAAGAAGGTACGCATGATTGTCTAGAATACGAGTAGTACGGTCAGTGGAAAAAAATACGACGAGGAAAATTCATAGACTACTTTTCTTCACAAGCGCATCCCAAAGCCAGTATTATGACTCGTGATTACAGTTTTTGTCAGTAAACATTTAAAGAAGTATTTGTTTTACATGTATTGGTAAACTTAGTAAACAGTGTGACAGAGGATTGTGAAACATGTTTTAATCATGGTTGTTCAAATGCTGTGTGGAGTACGCTAATTTTTCTGAAAATACACCTAGTTTGCTTGAGAATACTCCCAGTGCAAAACAGGGGTTCCCAGGTCTGTGCATCGGACAACTGACCATTCTCAGCACTCTTGAATAATGCTCATTTGATGTCTTAAATATACCAGGAGCCCCAAAGTCAAATTTACAAAATTACTAGGTGTACTCCACAGTTTTTTTGAAGAGTTTGTCGAGAACAAAATTGAGAATAAGATTGTTGCTGAACTGGTCTTGTATGACCCCCTGGGTTCTTGAAACAACCAACCAACCACCCATTATCCCACTACATGTACCAGATATCGGGTTACTTGGCCCTTGCATTAGAAGGCTCCTTTCTTTATAACAATGCAAGTTGCAACCAAGCAAATGAAGTCTACTTTTATTTTTTTCAATTTTTGGTAGATGTAACTGGCAATTCATTTTACAATGATGAGTTGGATTCACAAGGTCTCTCAGACTATCTGGGGTGGGTGGGGGGCGGGGTGAGTAGCTGAGGATCCTGTTCCAAATTCTGTACTGTAGACTTTGCGCATAGGCAGCCTGAAATCCCCACCCACAAGGCACAACACAATGTTATTTTATGCTTGAATTTTGCGGGTAACTTCTGCTGATGGGGTCTATGTCGACCAAAAGAGTGGGATTCCCTGTTGGTCGATTCCCTGTATACAGGGAATACCACATGGTGTAGTTCCTGTAGCGTTTCGCTGATATCGCTGAAAGTCACGTGATGCATAGCGACATCGGTAGAATGATGTTTTTCTGTCTTTTTTTTATATTTCTTAGCTATTCGAGTATGGTTTGCAAGTTTAATTGAAAAACTCCACCCTGTAAGATTCCCTGTGTACAGGGAATCCACCTACAGGGAATCCCACTCTTTTGGTCGACATAGACCCCATCAGCCTAACTTCCCCTCCCAGCTCTCCTTGGCAAGTTCAAGCTAAAAAAAAAAATTCCCCTGTGGACAGAGGGGGGAAAAAAAGCCTCAACATGGATTCGACACCCTTATCACCAGTTGTATAATGAGTGAAAAGACTTCTTTCCACTATTCCTTTAAACCTCTATCCATGTATTGATTACGAGTGAATGTAACAGTATTATGGCACGCATCAACAGAGAATTGCAAATGGTAATTTTGACATTTTTGCAGAGAGGGTAAGCTGTTATTTTACTGGACAATGTACTTCATGTGAAGATCTGCTGAACATTGTTTTGCAGCGAGTGCAGAGATGTGCCTGTTTGTGCGGTTTTTTTTTAAATTTTATTTTTATCTCTCGGTAGCTTTGGCCAGAGATCTCTGCTTTGGCCGAGAAACAAGTTACATGCACAAAAAACAAGCGTTGAACTACATGCTCTTCTAGTAAGCGCTCGTGGTGTACATCCAGTGCGCAACAGAAGACGGTACATATTCTGTCCATTGTTGGCGCCCCCCCCCCCTTTTATTTTTTTTTAAACATTGTCCACGGATATTAATAGAGCTTTATTCCTTCTTGTGCAAGCGATTATGTTCACCACTACAAATCTGTTCACCCTTCTTAACGCTAAAAGTTATTTGCTAGATGGCATGCTTCCAGTCCAGTGTTTAAAGGTCTTGTTGAATTCCATGTAAATCTGCTAAATTAAGTGAAAACATACTCCTATTCCATGTTAAAGTCCAGATTGAGCTGCAGGAATCGACATGATCATGTAGTGATGTACGCAGGATGGTCCATAACCTTGCAAGTTAGCTTGAATTCCCTTTAGTTTGGCATCAAAAGAGTACAACTTATCTTGCATCTAGCAAGAGGACATTTGTTTGATGTAAAGCTGAAGAGTAATGATAAAACTAATGATGGGCTTTTGAAGGAAGGGACACAATTCGGCTCCACAGGTCTCTTTGACTACCCTGGATTATGTCCCCTGCGCACTCCGAGCACCCTATAAAAACTTTAAAAGCTTAAGCGGTAGACAAGTGCCCAGTCAGACTGCAAACCCTGAACCTGTCACTTCTCTTGAAAGCAAGCCATGGTGAAAGATTATTTCGTGAAGTTAGGCCGATACCTTGCTGATCAGCTCAGACGTTTGATAGTGGCACACGAGTGAGACTTTCAGAGGGCGGTTGGGAGACACGTGACCATCAGTGACAGTATCATCGTGGATAGAATGACAGATGTATCAAACAGCATGTCTTTATCGTTACTCTTCAGCTTTAAAGTCATGTGTACACCCACTAAGTTTGCAAGCTTTGCCATGCATTTGGGTGATCCTGAAAAGGCAGACCACTATGTCACATGCTAATGTGCACACATCACTCACTCCCTCTCTTCTTTCAGCCACATATGACACACGCATCACAATACTTCTCAACAAGCACTTGACTTTTTAGGCATTTTATTTTATTTAACACGAACAGCTCATTTCAACTCCTTCACAGCCAAACCTGAAACAGAAAAATGAAATAAAATACAAACACGCAGTTGCAAAAACTATTGGACTACTGTAACAAATGCCAAATAAACTAAGTCAGATATCAAAGGAAACTCAATGCTTGACCTGGCCATTCAACAACAAAAAAAGACCAAGAAGCAAGACTCGGTAAAAAAAAAATCAGGCTTTACTGTTTTCATTTGAATAACGAATTAATAAATGATTATGAAAATTTTTCTTGTGCACACCTTTCCCACACCACCATACACAAGTTACAGATGAACCGAAACTACAACTTAAGTTGAAACAGCCTTTACATTTGGTATGTCTCATCGTCCTTGGGGATATGGGCTGCTATCCATGGAGAACTTGGGGGTTGCACCAACGCCAATAGTGCATGCAGCGACAACTGGTTTTAAAGCCAGAGCCCCTACCGACTAAGCTATCTCACCGCAGAAATGTTTACTGAATGTCACATTCTTATTTGTCAACTTCATCTTGAAACAAATCTAAATTTCACCAAAAGATTATCGCATCAAATTTCGCACCCACAAATTAAAGCATTTATTCCCGTGTCATTTCATTCAGACTTTCTACATTTTATGCCAGTTAAGGCTGTTAATTTGACTTTCTGGATCACTTCGGATTAAAGATTTTTTTTACAGGGATCATGTGACTGCCGCTCAAATAAGGGAAGGGACCAATTAAAAATCAACAAAAAATATCACAATATGCAAAACTATGCAACTTTTACATACGAGATGAAAGTCGAATCAATTATCTACCCAGAACATGTTTTGTTTTGTTAGCTTGCATATTTCGTGTGCTATACTATTCCAACTGATGCAGGTGTCAGTCGCATGAGCAGTCAAAAACAGGAGTTTTTGTTTCAATTTTGAGAGGCATCATGATAAAAAGCTCTGTAATTCAGCAATGACTTGGTGACTTTTTTCTACAGACGGTTGGAAAAATATGACTTGTTCAGGAGACAAGTGTTAATGCAATGTAATGATCCCTAACAAGTTTGGAAATCTTAGACCGAACATCACACAGAAACACTATTTCCCAGCATGTAATTACTTACCAGGTGGCAATGACTGTCTGAGTTTCTCTGCCTTTTCCCGATCCTGGATGACGAGTGTGTACAAGTAGCGGCTGCATCGGACCTTGAACTTCACGTTCTCTTTGTTTTTCTTGATCTTCACAGCTACAACAGAGCAGGTAAACTTATTCAGTTATTAAAATTAAATTAAACTGGACAAGCTCATAACATAAAACTTAGAACCATTACCCTAAATAGCCGTTACTGAGGCTGAACAGCAGCTGTCAGAAAACAAATACATGTACATCACTGAGAATTTCAGCCAAGAGGTGTCGTGGTTTTCATCATTCAAACTGCACCAGAAGCAACGACACTACTCTCTGAATAAATTTAATCCATTAATAAAATAAACACTAAAAAAACAAATAATATCATTTTAACAAAATACATCACAAGTTTTCAAAAGTTAGGCAATAGGACGGTGGTATGGTGATCGATTACATGAAGTCTCAATTAAAAATTCCAAATAGTTTCAGAGATAGACAATTTTGTTAGGCTCTGGGTCGTCCACGAAAGACATAACGTATACATTTATCATTTGTTGCAATTGCGGTTATTTAAGCAGCACACACAATAATCTACAAATAAGAACATACATTTTTCTTCTTATGTTGCAAAGGAATGCTTATGACTAGAAAAACTACCATGACAATTTACGTACATTTGGCATCTTTCCTTCTGGCTGTCAAAAGGAAGTCCTTGATCTCTTGAATCTGCTTAGGCTGTAAAAAAAAAATAAAAATAAAAAGGCATGGTTAATTTAACTTAAATAAGCACACAATGGTCACAAATTAGCAATGGTGAAATGGAACTTATACGCATTACATAACACACCAGCCACAGAAATCCAAAACAGATTGCCAACATTAAAAAATGAAAAAACGAACGCTTTTGGTGGTTATTACATTATCAAGGACTTTACAATACATAAGGAAGCACTGCCTGAGAGCTGAAGGGAATAAGCTGGAAACGTAAAAATAAAACTCAATACAACTTCCAGCCCTTACACTAAGTTACAGTATAAGTTATCACTTCTTCAGCGTTCCAGAATGTTCTGGTTACATGTGAGCTCAATTGCCTATTTGGGTTCCTCAAACTATACTCCGAGTCTGATATCATAGTCAGCTTCACTCCGCTTTCATTGGGTAGGCATGCTGGGTATTTTCGTGTTTCCATAACCCACCGAACGCCGACATGGATTACAGGATCTTTTCCGTGCGCACTTGGTCTTGTGCTTGCGTGTACACACGAAGGGGGTTAAGTCACTAGCAGGTCTGCACATAAGTTGACCTGGGAGATCGGAAAAATCTCATCTCTTAACCCACCAGGCGGCAGCGACCGGAATTAAAGTTATCACAATAAGTATAACTTGTATAATAAGGCTGTAAAGCTGGTAAACAGCAGTAGTCAGAAAACAAGTGCATCACTGAGATTTTCAGCCAAGAGGTGTCGTGGTTTTCATCATTCAAACTGCACTATATATATACAGGCCTGAAAGTGGTGAGTATTTTACTCCCCATGGCGAGTAGAAATATGTAAATGGCGAGTAGAAATGTAAATCTACTCGCCAAATGCGAGTCAAGTTGCTGAATCAAATGGTTGGGAGACAAATATGGTGACCGAAAGTGTGCATTTTCTTTGTCCAAAGACACAAATGGCCAAGTTATGCTCACTCTTGAAGCTTCTTCTGTCAATTTAATTTCACTAAAACATTCCTTGCCGTGTGATTTGCATCCAATATAATATAACTTAATAATCGCTCTGGACTGTGAGCGTTGAATTAACTACGCTCAAGTTCAACATTACCATTTTGTTGATTGCATGTTGTTAAATTTTGAAATGAAGCTTAACAAAAAGTACAGTTAAACCTGTCTAAAGAGACCACCCAAGGGGCTGAGCAAAAGTGGTCTCTTAAGACAGGTGATTTATATAGTTGTTAAAACCGTCGGGGATCCTTATGGATGGTCTTAATGGGCAGATGGTCTCGAGGGCAGGTTTGACTGAACTATCATAATCAATTTTATCTGAAATATTTCACATTCAAACTCACAGCTGCTTGTAATTGTATATTAGCAGAGAGGCTATTCCAGGTAAATACAGTACACTTTGCAATTAATAACTGAGAAAGTAATTTGCCTGTAAAGTTATAAAAGTAAAACAAATCTTAAGAACCACCACAATCATTTCTCACTTTCTGTCTTACTCTTATTCCAAGAGAGCAACATGCAGAACTACTGTGTGGCAGTGGCACTTCATCTGAGGTTAAAATTAAAATGTGCAAAGACAGAGGAGTTGCAGTACTTAAACACAACAGTTGGTTCTATCATCTGTAGTAATGTTCAAGAATAGCGTCCCAAATACATGTACAAAACTTTGTTGAACACGTGACAGAGCTTTAACTACACCACATTTCATCGTAGAGACGCAGACATATTTTGTAATTTTGATGGTTGAGATTTCAGGATGAACACACCCAATAAAATAATCTGAAACTGAAAGCTTGTGCATTTGTAGGCCCATAAAATCGCTCTGACAATGTGTCATTAGAGAGGGAAGGGGTCTAGTTAGTGAGAAGGGTTAAGTGCTTACCATCGTGACGATTTGTCTACCTGGAACAAAAGAAAAATAACAACGTTGAGCAATCATTACATTGAATTGATGGAAGTAACCTGGCATTGGCAAGTCTTATTCAGCTAGCATTCTTGTCGAACGATCCTGATTTACTTATCGCTTACAATATTTGATTAATCTAACAAGGAAGACCTAATAAAAACGTAAGCTCAAGTACTTATTCGTGTAAATGTGTCTATTTGTGAGAGAGAGACTCAGACTAGAGAGAGAGAGAGAGAGAGAGAGAGTCATTTTGTGTTATTATTGACAGAGAATTCGTCCAGCATCTGCCGCCACAAATACAAACATAATGTTAGAAACATGGTGAATAATCAATGTCATTTCAAAATATATAAAACATAATGACTACAGTAGCATCTACATCTAGGATGAATCTGATTTGTAACAAGTTTCAACGTACGGTCTCGTGTGTACCGCTGACAATGTTGAGAAAGGAAGTTCCAAGGGGACGTAAGTGAGAAATGAGATAAAAATGTAACTACAGGTGTAATCTCAACGTTAAAAAATGTAAGTAATTTATAAACCACATTTTTTTCATAAGAGGATCGCGTCTATATCTCTTGAAATTGTTACATCTGGTTCAAGTTATAATAAAATACCTTATTCCAAAACTTTGATTTTCCGCGTCAACCGGAAGTTTAGGGGCGACCATACTTCTGACTGCTTCCTACGTTCTTGTGAATTTTTCAATGAACAGGTTTTAACTTCATTTCTTTCTTATTTGTTATTGAATGTTACTTGTTTTACTTGCAGTTATATTGCAGATGATATGAATGCTGACCTATGTTATGTGCATTGTTCAAATGATTGATTTTTTAAGTCAAAAAAACATCATTGGTGATTCGATAGCATTTCAGAATCCTGCACCAGATATTGGATAAGCTTTAACACTAACAGTCAACGGTACAGCCTACATACTCATGCTCGTGTCTCAGAACGCCCTACGCGCACGATCACGTTGCCGTTGGTGCTTTCCGATGAAGAGAATAGCACAGTTCTCTTTGCCTATTTTAACTAGAGAGTTCTGTTTGTGGACAAGCTTGCTTGAAAATAAAGCACCTAAAACTAAAACTACAACTGTGATTTGCCCATATGCATATCACATGTGGTCAGGTGTACTCATGATTGATATAATGACAGTGTTGTTGCCAGGCCTCGGTCTTCGGTCTCTGACGCATTCCTTTCTGATTTGACTCATTGGACCTAGCCTTGTCCCGTCGATGGACCGATACATATTCGTACAAGGCGGACAAGTCTGCAATGAATAGAATGGGAGTTGCAAAATCGGAAAACAAACCCCGATCGAAATGCTCATGTTCGCTACGACTACGAGTGAAAATGCACTCGGTGCCGAGTCCATGTTTGACATTGTCATTGACACTCGAGGCTGCGTTTACGAAAATACCCAATCCAGCCAGTGTACCTATTTACCGAAAACAGCGCAAACAGCGGAAAGTTCATCAATATAATACTACGGCATGGTAATGCGAAGATCAGGCAGGATCCCTACATTCGCACACCGGGCACTGTATTGGAACTTTAGGGAAGGCCAGGAATGTCAGGCTCTTTCTCCTCGCAAAGTTTATGAACAATTAAAACTAGGAAGCGACATCAAAGCAATGCCAAAGGACTTGAAACAGGTTCAGAATGAGAAGGATAGGGAATAACGCGAATAGCCTGAAAATGTTGCACAAAAAAAGTTGCTAAAAGTTACAACAAAGTTGTAAAAAAACAAGTTTAAGTTTATATACATTTAATGTGTACTGCCAAAAATCAGCAAATCAGCGCCATATGTTTCTATGAGAATCAGATAATAAAGTGTTATCATTGTTCAATGGCTTTATTGTCATTTTTGTGTAAAAAGATAGATTTAACTCCGGACTGTAAGTTATTTTGCATTGCATGTATCAAAGGTATGGCGGTACAATTTGGACCTATTGGGTTTTTTTTAAGGAGGTCCAAATGAGTATGACCTATTGTCTTCTTAGGCTGGCAACAACACTGTTATGATAATGATAGTGGACTGGGAATGGGAGATGTATTCTTCCTTTAAAACTAGTAAATTTATAGGTGTAGAGCACTTTTGTTTCTTTATTTGGTTTGGTTTGGTGGAGGGGGGGGGGGGGGGCAGGGGGTCCCTTCTAGGCTTCCTCCACAAATGTTTACTTGATGTGCACTTAGTTGCAGACTCACCGCAGTATAGTAATAAGTAGTAGTAGTATTTAATAGTACCAGTAGTTACAAGAATGCTGAGGCGTGATTAACCATTCTGGCATTCAGTCAATCGAATCCACTGAAATAGGTCTGCTTTATTTCAACTTTCCTTATTCAAGAGGGAGAGAGAGAGGCTGAGAGTGAGACTGAGAGAGATACAGAGACTGAGAGAGTGGGAGACAGTGAACAGAAAAACCCCTTGGAGGGTAAATTTGCATCCTTCTTGCAAAGAACATTGCAGGATGACGCCATAATGTATTGTCTTTTAATCATGATATGACGTCATTTGCGTATTCCGGATTTGATATGACATTTTCTTATTGAACACACCCATGAAGTGAAAAGTTTCAAGCATAATTTCCATTTAACGTGTTCCTTCATTTTCAGAAAAATTACACAAGCAAATGTCCTGAAAAATTTGTAAAACGATTTTGATAAAAATCTGTTAAATAGTATTTGAGATATGCTTTGTACAGACAGACACACACATACCTAAGGAGACAAACCTCTCCCTCTGCCCTCGTTAAAACATTCAGTCATTTCCTTACTTAATGTAAAAACTAGTACAGCAGTCCCTCTCATGAACGGACACCCTTGGGCCATTGCAAACCTGTACCTACATAGTACATTGCAGGTGGCCAGTAAGGGAGGGTTCCCCCCCCCCCCCCCCCCCCCCCCCCCCCCCCCCATCGCACAAACACACTCAGGGACTGAGGGAGTGTATGCTACTGGTGAGCCACTAATTGTACTAAAAGAATAACATGAAACTACTACAACGTTAAGTTAATATAACTGAAAGGAGAAAAAACCTGTTCTGTAAAAATGACTTTAATTAAAATCAATGGTGTATTTTTTCTGAAAAAAAGAAGTGATAAAAGAAAATCCTGAAATCCCTGAAGACACAAGCACCCCATAAAAGCAGCCACACACATACTCACAGAGACATGCATGTTTGCACAGATGCTTTGCAAGAAAATCTATTGAAAACCAGAGCTGCCTGTCAGTATTTCTTTTTGTCAGGCTTTATTGAATGCTTGGGTGTCTTCTGGCTGTGACTTTTCCCTGACTGTCCAGTTTCCACTCTCCCCTTACCCCTCTCTTACCCTCCCCCACTCCCTTTACCCAGCCCCCACCCCCCCCCCCCCCCCACCCCACCCCCCCCCCCCCCCCCCATCCCTCAGCCATTGTCTGTAGGCAGAGAGGTGTCGGCTGTAGGCCACTGTCCACTGAGGCAAAGACTGTAGCTTTCGTTGTTGTTTTTGAGGGGGGGGGGGGCGGGGGGGCGTACATTGCAGGGACTGCTGTATCATATAGTGATATATACATTATGTATCAATTATACTATCAAAACAATCTAGGTCAATAGGTACTATACAATACTATGAGTATAAAGAAATGAGTTTTTGCTTTTAGTTTATCACATCATCTTCACTGAGTGGCGTTTTTAACCAATAAATGTTTTTCAATTATTGACTTGTCTCCTTTTAGTTTTACAACTGTATTAGTGACTATTAGTATTACTGACTTCCTTTTTGAAACAGAGACTGAGAGAAAGATACCGAAAAATGGCATCACAGTTTGGCTCTGGAAACAAAAACCCACCATGGGCAAGACAAGCAACAGGTAAGGCATATTAGTTTTAAAAAATTTCAACATTTTTACAGGTGAAAGTTGCTCAAATGGAAATATTCTTGGCATTATTGATTGAGTAATACTCCTTTTTTGTATGATAGACTGCATTCATTTTTTTTCCTCTTCATAGTTCATGTAGTTGGTTTTGAATAAGGTTGACCTCCGGACGCTGCATACTAATATTATAAAGTATAACACAGGGTTCGTACAGAGTCCTTGAACCCTGGAAAACTCCTTGAAAATTGGAAAACCTTTTCCAGGCCTTGAAAAGTGCTTGAAAATAGAGTTTTGTTAAATAGTCATTGAAAAGTACTTGATTTTTCCAAATTGTTGCCTATACATTTCGTCAGCAGCTTGTCTTATTTAAAAAAAAATGCAACCCCCTTTTTTTTCGTCAAATACAGTACACACATTTTGGGAGAATAAAAGATCGAGTGAAAACAAATTAAAGCAGACGAACTAACTATTACTAGTCACCTGTAGTTGCTTCCCTTCCTGAAGGTAAGCTTGGTGCTTTGCATTAAATTGGGGAAAATCATGTCCTTGAAAAGCATTTATTTGGTCCTGGAAATGTCCTTGAAAACTCCTTGAATTGTATCAGCTCTGCCCTGCAGGAACCCTGATAACAGAAAAATGATATATATGTCACTGTCAGGCTCAGAAGTGACAGTAACAAGTTCCAGTCTTTTGAGAAGTTATTTTTAAATGTATGTAGATGTATCCATCTTCAAAAGGTTGAAATTGAGCAGAATAAAATGACTAAGTCTTTCTTCGGCCTTATTTGTTGCACAAATCAGAAAACAAGAAAAATTAGTTATAAGTTGTATTAATGCAATTTTTTTGTGTGTGTGTGTGGAATCAGATTTTATGACAGCAAGCGGGATGGCAAACCAGTCGCAGGTCTCTCCAGGGATGGTGCAGCAGCCAGGTCTTGCCAACAATCCCACTGTCTATTCCTACAACTCCACCGCAGCCCTGCAGCAACAGCAGCAGTATGCTGCTCAGCAACAGCTCAATTTGCAGAATCAGGTGGGAGCCAAATCAAAAATATGGCAAAAAATGAAAATCTGAAAGAAAAAGAATTATAAGACATACGATTTTGTTATTGTTCATACGTACACATTTTACAGGTCAGGTAAAACACAAACACAAAAAAATGCGGCAAGACAAAACAATGTTCACTGGCAGTAGAATAAAGCGTTTAATTCTTTTGGCTTACTTCAAATGAAAACAATTCATTTGCATATGTTGAGGCTTAACTGTGCGCTTTGTAGTTTGACTTTAAAAGTAGTCTGTCAGAAACAAAAGGGGTGACAAACATGCCCACAGTTGACAGTCCTTTATTCTTAGCCTCCCATATCTATTTACAGTGCTAAGTTTTCTTGAGAGGCTCAATTAATGACTAACTTTGTGGTGTACCCTGCGTTTTAATATTTTTCCGTGAAATATTTTAAACATGGTTATTAAACAGCATCTTCCTTTAGTTAAGACATAATGAATGAAAAGGCATTGATTTTAATCATTCAGGCAGCAGCGATGTCTCAGCCAGGAATGGCAATGCCGACTACACTGGGAGGCGGCACTTCTCAGGTAGCGACTGTTAGTTACCCGTCCGCCAGAGGAGGCGGTCAGGGGGTCTCAACGGCAGCTGCCAATCAGAAGCAGCGCGTCTTTACTGGAACTGTCACCAAACTGCACGAAAACTTTGGATTTATTGACGAAGATGTCTTCTTTCAGACTAAGTGAGTTCTTGTGGTTTGTGCTGAGAATGCTAGAGTTTGTGGTATTTGTTTTATGGATATATTTGTTTCTCACATTTTTTTCACTGTATTTTATGTTTGTTGTGTTGAAAGCTTTCACTTCATACTTTTGTTGTGCTTGTTTGCAGTTGCATGAAGTTAAAAGAGGTGGACCGTTTGGTCATAACTGAGAAAGATAGAAATATCTGTGGATGTGTGGCAGAGATCTGTTCTTTTGTTTTTCACAATCTGCTGTGTGCATTGCCATTGTATGTTTTTGACAGCTTTGAGTTGAGACTTTGCTGGAACCTGTTTTCAGTTGTGTCAAAGGAGTTGTACCTAAGGTTGGGGATCGTGTCTTTGTGGAGGCTTCATACAATCCTGCTATGCCTTTCAAGTGGAATGCAACTAGAGTACAAGTCCTCAGCAATGCTCAGGTAGGTTTCCAGAATGATTTGTAAAGGCCAAAATGGTGGAAAGAAGAAAGTATTTTTGAACTCTGGTCATTTAGTTTATCAGGTTTAGTCTATGGTGAAAATGCTGTCATTAAATTCTTCCTAGCACCTCCTGCTTGGTTCAGCAACCCCTTAGACAAGTTAAACTTTAGACATTCACTAGTCACTTCATTCTTGAAAGGGTCATTGCACACCCTTTTGTAGTATTTCCTTGGAGTGAGAGCTGGCAATGGCAGGTAATTTACATCGTCCTTAGCCCACCCTTTATAACAGAAATGGGATTAAATGTGTATGCAGATCCATGTAAATATGGTTTTTTTGTCCATCTAAAACACATGAAATCGTCCATTTTTGATATCCATGTTATATAACTTTTTTAGAAGGGGGGGCACACCCAGTAAGTTTTTTTAATTTCTACGCCAATTCCACCCCTGAAACAGACTGGCTGTATGTTGCTGCATTTTCTCAGATTTTATCAGATTATCTCTCACAATACATGTATCTCTGTCTTCCCTCTAGCCACCAAACATGGGTAACTCAGCAGCAGCGCAAGCAGCCATGAACCAGCAGCAACAGTTGAACGCCATGCAACAGGCAGCCAAGACCATGGGATTGGGCGCCATGGGTCCAGCACCAGGGGGCGCAGCAGGGCTGCTAGGCGGTGTTAACCCTCTGCAGCTGGCCGCCACGGTCTCGGCCATCAACAACGCCAGTAACCTCATGGGGTCCCTGGCCAACAGATCAGGGATGGGAGGTCCGGGCGGCAGGGGCAGAGGTGTGGCTCAGACTTTTTTTTTCTCCACAGTGTTCCAGAGTCCTGATATCTGTAAAAGTCTAATCTGCTTTTACAAGGAGGAAAGAGTGTATAAAAAAAAAAAAGCGCATTATGAGTGCCTATTTATTGTTCTTGAATTGTGTTTCTTTTAGTTTTACTTTTTGCTTGGTGATGGAAGAGGGGAGCTCAAGCTAAAAATCTAGTGTTCACCCAAGTGCAAACTTCAGTGATCCAGGGATGTTGCTACAAATTCATACCTATAGGACCAAATGTCCTAGCTCTTCAGCATCAATAGGACATTTGACCGCTTTCAGAAATTTCAATAGGACGTCAGAATATTTTCATTTTCAAGAATGACACTCGCCGTGTTCCCCCCTGTTTTTGACCCTAATGTAGCCCAGGATGCCGTTGAATAACCGAACGTGTTCAGTTTTTGTTGAACTTTGGCAGGCTTTAGATTTATTTTTCGGTGGCATAACTCAGTGCGCTTTGTCAAAATGTCTCGAACTAAAAGCAAAAGCAGACGCAAGACTTAGTCAGTTGGAGTTGTCTCCCATACTCCTAACTTTAATGTGCTGCAGACGAGTGTCACCCAAACGCAAGATCCGCACTGCACAACCTCAGTGCACCTGTACGCGAGAGTGCTTGGTCGCTTTTTGAAAATGTGTATCTTGAAAGGAACATTAACGAATATCGCGCTGTCCGAAGGAATTGAGTTCTTATCGGACAATGCCAGCGCTTAGTTCAAAACGATAGGACATCTGACCGCCATGCGGCTATGTGAAACGGACATTTGAGCCTCTAAATCGGTCTATGTCCGATGTCAGACATCCCTGGTGATCTTCACATCTTTAAAACATAGTTTAATCCCTCGAATATGATGATAAAGGACCCCCCGCGGGTTAGGGGGGAAGAATTTACCCGATGCTCCCCAGCATGTCGTAAGAGGCGACTAACGGATTCTGTTTCTCCTTTTACCCTTGTTAAGTGTTTCTTGTATAGAATATAGTCAATGTTTGTAAAGATTTTAGTCAAGCAGTATGTAAGAAATGTTAAGTCCTTTGTACTGGAAATTTGCATTCTCCCAGTAAGGTAATATATTGTACTACGTTGCAAGCCCCTGGAGCAATTTTTTTATTAGTGCTTTTGTGAACAAGAAACAAGTGGCTCTATCCCATCTCCCCCCCTTTCCCCGTAGCGATATAACCTTCGTGGTTGAAAGCAACGTTAAACACCAAATAAAGAAAGAAAGAAAGATGATAAAGGCTTGTGTTGCCTTTAGAGTATGAGATGAAGATCATTGACTCAATTCCACTCGAATTAGGAGCAGAAAGTGAAGCGTTCTTGTAAGTTGTGATCAAATAATCCCCAGATTCTTTCCTATAAATCTTAGTACTGCTGTGATCTATGTGGGGTTTTTGTGGACACATTTTCAAATAAAGTGCAATAGACAGAAGTGCTTCAGAAATTAGACAAGTTATTGTCTTCAAACTCTGAGAAAAGTATATGTTCTGATGTTTTCAAGCTGTTGCAGGTCTCATAGTGACTACTGTGCATGCACGGTTCACCGTGACAAAACCAACGTATTTTTTTACTGTTTGTTTGTGTGCTTGTAATCAGGAATGATGAAAGGATCAGGGGTTGGGAGATCCAACTTCGGTGGCGAGTCACGGTTCAGCGAAGACAGGGATCGAGGGCGTGAACGAGAACGTGAGCGAGAGCGCCGTGAGAAGCGTGACATCATTCGACGACGATCTCGATCATCTTCCCCTTCCAGTCGCACTCGCAGTCCCAAACGTGCCAGACCTGTTCGACCTCCTCCTCGATATGTGGTGCAAGCACCCCGCTTCGTGCTTACTCTGTAAGTTTTGTGTTCAAATTTTTGTTTTACTTGTACTGCATTTTCTTTAGCCAAGAAAAAAATTCAACAGTGTTGATTCCCTTACTGACCCTATGTGTTCCTCTTGACCCTAGAACTTTTTGTGACCCTTAAAATAAATGATTTGATTACTAATGACACAACTCAATTTTGACCGCCCTGATATGGCCCTTCGTGGTCGGCTGGGCGTTAAGCAAACAAACAAACAAACAAACTCAATTTTGGAGGCTTTACAAGGAAAGTTACTGTTCTCCAACATCCCGGAGACAGCTTGCACGATTTTAGCATAGAAACAGACATCATGATTTGAGGCTGAGTTAGAGTCACAAATGGGCATTCATGTACCTCTTTAAAAGCAGATAGGAACAAATGTGTGTTCAAGGTTACTTTTGTCTCACCCTAGCAATCAGAAGAATCTCTGTAATGAGCAGTGTTAGGCCAGCTGGGCGTCTGTCCCGCTGTCAGTGGACAAAAAGATTAACGTTATGGTTTTCATAGATGTTTATCAAGATAGCCAAGAGCCTCCAGATTTTACATACAAGTAGGTTTTGATAATCTTCAAACATGACAAAAGTTTGGTGTAATCTTGTCAAATGTCAAGGTCACAGCGGGGTCATGTTTGGGTAAAAAAAAAATGAAAACATTTTTTAAAGTTTAAAATAAGAATTATAATTTTCTTGAAAAAATGTTAAGCAAGACTTTGGTAATATCACACAGTCATTCCAGGGTTCATTGACCGCTAGATATGATCCAGGTTTGGTTGATTGTGGTCATTTTTCAAGGTCACAGGGATGTCGTTAGGCGTCGGACATCGGACATAGACCAAAATTAAAAGGCTCAAATGTCCGATTTACTTAGCCGCATGGCGGTCAGATGTCCTATCGTTTTCAACTGAGCGCGGTTATTGTCCGATAAGAACTCCATTCCTTCGGACAGCGCGTTATTTGATAATTTTCCTTTCATGATAATAATCTTCAAAAAGTGACCAAGCGCTCTCGCGTGCAGGTGCACTGAAGTTGTGCAGTGCAGATCTTGCGTTTTACGAACCGTTTGCGGTATGAGCTGTTTGCGTACATCCGTCTACAGCACTAAAGTTAGGAGTACGGGAGACAACTCCAGCTGACCAAGGCTCGCGTATGCTTTAATTTGTTTTCGGTTAGAGTTGAAGCGCACGGCACTGAATTATGCCACCGAAAAAAGCTAAAGCCTACCAAACAAACAAAAAAGCTGAACACGTTTGGCGTTTCAACGGCATCGTGTGCTACATTAGGGCCAAGAAGAACATTGGAAAACACGGCTAGCAATAGCATAATTCCGGAAAATGATAGCGCCAATGACAGTGACGCCGCTGAAACCTCCACAATCACGGAAAGTAAAGTTTCGTGACTTGAAGATGTACGTACAACAGGACATTCGCACAGACAGTCTTTTAAAAAGGTTAAAGGACCATAACAGGCTCTTTTTAAGGTCA
Source organism: Littorina saxatilis (assembly GCF_037325665.1). Lineage (NCBI taxonomy): Eukaryota > Metazoa > Mollusca > Gastropoda > Littorinimorpha > Littorinidae > Littorina > Littorina saxatilis. The sequence continues at coordinate 61,545,071 of NC_090246.1, read as the reverse complement.
GATAAAGCAGTTGGGGTTGATTTAATGATATAGGTAAGCATCTACAGACGCAAAAACCGATCAGTAAATCTCAGGTTTTGTGTTGCATCAGTCTAATTTTACACAAAATGCATGCTCAAAAAGCGACCAAATTCGTCTGCTACGCGAGACTTCAAATTCCCCGCGGCGGCAAGCCCTTGGCTGTGACGTCACAAGGGGGAGCCAGAAGCGAAAGTAGCAACGCTCGGTGTGCGTCTTTGCTGCAGCTGTGGATGCGCGCGTGCTCCCGACATCATGCCGAGAGAGTGTGCTGCTGCCGAATGTTCGGAGTTGCAAAAAAAAAGACTCAGGCTTGAGTTTTTATTTGTTTCTATCCGACTGGGTAACAACTACAACGACGACAATAACACTGACAACAACTCAAAAACCAAGAACTACAATGTCAACAACAACAGCTTTACACTGATAAACTGTAGGTGGAACACGATTGATTTGACACGTTACAACCTTGATTTCATCCACGACAACGACAACAACAACATCAACTTAAATTCGAGAACGAGTCTGGCAGACATTTTACTTCCACCCTTGAGAGAGAATGTTTTTTCCTCGTACACTTTGTGCCTCAAACCTGACTAAGAGGATACAATTCTACATTTATCCCCGATTATCAACCCAAATAGGTGGGACACTTCCGTCTCAACTCGAACGCCGCTGTAAGAACGATCTCCAGTATAACAGACGCTGATAACGATACAGCTATCTGCTCGCTCCTAAGCCACTCCCCCAGCCTGTATGTCTACACACTGGCACCAATTAAACCTCCAACTGAGCTGTTAACCCGTCGTTTGTAAAAATGTAAAAATATTGTACAAATTACGTCGAACCTAAATCCGCGATTTGTAAAAAATAAAAAAAATCTCTATTCAGCCTATCGTCCCATCGCTGGGAAATTCGGATCGCTTCCTCCCAGTGGAAAGCTAGCAGCAACAGAGTCGCGCTACCCTAAAGTCAAGGGATCCATTAGATTTGTTTTTCTTTCTTTTTCCATTTCGTTATTTTCCTTCATCGCTGTCGAATTCGGATCGCTTCCTCCCAGTGAAAAGTTAGCAGCAACAGAGTCGCGCTTGTGGTCCAAGTTGTGGAAATTTCCAAGTTGGGGAATGTGTCCAAGTTGTGGTATGTGTCCAAGTTGTGGTATGTGTCCAATATGTGCAATGTTGTGGTATATGTCCAAGATGTGGAATGTGTTCAAGATGTGGTATGTGTCCAAGTTGTGGTATATGTGTCCAAGTTGTGGTATGTGTCCAAGATGTGGAATGTGTTGAAGATGTGGTATGTGTCCAAGATGTGGAATGTGTCCAAGATGTGGTAAGTGTCCAAGTTGTGGTATGTGCCCAATATGTGGTATGTGTCCAAGTTGTGGTATGTGTCCAAGTTGTGGTATGTGTTGAAGATGTGGTATGTGTCCAAGATGTGGTATGTGTCCAAGATGTGGAATGTGTCCAAGTTGTGGTATGTGTTTAAGTAGTGCTATGTGTCCAAGATGTGGTATGTGTCCAAGTTGTGGTATGTGTCCAAGTTGTGGTATGTGTCCAAGCTATGGTAATGTGTCCAAGATGTGGTATATGTCCAAGCTGTGGTATGCGTATAAGATGTGGTCTGTGTCCAAGTTGTGGTATGTGTCCAAGATGTGGTATGTGTCCAAGTTGTGGTATGTGACCAAGTTGTAGTATGTGTCAAAGACGTCGTAATATCGTCATGTGTCCAAGTTTTGGTATGTGTCCAAGTTGTGGAATGTGATGGGACAATAAAGAAATGGAGAAAAAATAATCTAATAGATTCACTGACTTTCGGGTAGCGCGACTCTGTTGTTTCTAGCTTTTCACTCGAAGGAAGCGACCCAAATTTCCCAGCGAAGAAAAGGAAGAAAAATCCCATAGCCCTTGGCGCGCAGACCCTTGATTTTAACTCCCAGGCTCAAAACTGTAAGGTTCAGCAGCTAAAGTTGCTTCTATGAATACGGCTTCTGACGTCATCGAAAATTTTACCCAGAATTCACCACTTCCGTACTCTCGCGGACGTTCGAGATACAATGGCCGCCAGATCGGAATGCGAAAACGCTTCGCTTCAGCCACGAAATTCGTCGGATTATGGCCTAATGGTTCAGAAATAAACTAAACCCTGTGAGGGAAGGTGAGAAAACAATTTCCTACGGCATGCATGTGTCTGGTTAACCTAAGTCACGCCAAAACGCAAATAAACGCGTTTTTGACACCAAAAATAGGCTGTTGGGGTCCTTTAACTATTCATGGCTGACCCTGTTTAGTACTAGTTGGTTTGAATTTGACAGCAAAGAGACCATCAGAGTCTATAAAGGCAAACTATATGTCGAATATGTCAAGAAAAAGCTGTCAGGAAATCATGCAGTTTGTGTGCCAATCAAAGTAAGAGTGCAGAAGTTTTTGGTTGCTTTTTAGTTTGTTTGTTTCTGTTTTGTGTGTGTCCTGTTTGAAACAAAAGTAATAAAACAATATACGCACACAATGTTGGTGCATATGTCGTGCCGAATTCACGTAATTGCCGAATTCGCGAAATCGGCAACATTTTTGCCCATTTCACGTAATCGGCAAAACGCTGCCTATTACGCGAAATCGGCAGCGTTTTGCCGAAAACGCGTAAATGCGTGTAAAATGTGCCCATTTTGCCAAATCGGCAGCCCGTTTTTGGCTTTAAAGTTCTCAAATGCCTGGGGTGTCATTACACTTAAACATCTAGATACTCGAAAGGATAAATGTTGCAATAATCGATAAGCTATGGCAAGTTATGGCAAAAAGTGTAGTTTTCGCGCATTACCGGAGTTATGCTGGACACAGACCAACACAGACCATAAAACCACAATGGGAAGGTAAAGCAATGTTAATGCAATATTCTGGTGACAAAAAAAGTAACAGACTGGCTGTCACTTTTGCGAAATGGACACATGTTAGGAGCCTTTACGCATTTTCGGCAAAACGCTGCCGATTTCGCGTAATAGGCAGCGTTTTGCCGATTACGCGAAATGGGCAAAAATGTTGCCGATTCCGTGAATTCGGCAATTCCGTGAATTCGGCACGACACATATATTGATATGTGTGTGTGTGTGTGTGTGTGATCATAATTTTGTGTTTTGCACAAAATTATAATGTCCTATTAAAATGTCTGAAAGCAGTCAAATGTCCTATTGATGCCGAAGAGCTCAGGACATTTTTCCTATAGGTATGAATTTGTGGCAACATCCCTGAGGTTACAGTGGAGTCGTGTTTGGGTCGATAAGTAAGAAATTATCAAATTCTTGTGTATTCAAACAGCTAGAGTAGCAGATGATTTGTCTCTGTTTTATATTACATATGACAAGTGTGAGTCACATGAGCATTTGCCATCCTTGTATGTGTGTTTGTGTGTGATTCCACTGTAGTGTTTGACTTTTATGCAGCCCTGTTTTGACTTGTTTTATGTCTCTACCTTGTCTTACAGGAAGGAGGCCAGTGTGATGACCTTGAGGTCAAAGTATGTCAACATGTACATCCCCAGCGACTTCTTCAACAGTAATTCCCCTTGGGTAGACAATTTGCCACTGAACCGTCCATTTGGCTTGGGTCAGTCAAGCAAATTCCATGTCATGCACAAAGAGGTCAGTCCTCTGACCCCTGAGACCGCCGTTCTGGACCCCCCTGATGCTGACCACAAGTTCTGTGCCAAGGTCAGTGTGTGGACAGTTTTTTGTATTTTCTACTTTGCACAAAAAGTGTTCAGCATGTCTTGGACTGTTCAGTCTTTCCTTTCTCTGTTGTTAACTGAAAGAGTTCTTTCTTTTGTTCAATCGGAAGGTGAACTTTGCAGTTGGTTGCTTGACAGTACATTGTATGGCCTGAAGTGTATGTTGTTACATTATCTTGTTGCACTTTTTATTACTTCAATTTGGGGAAAAAACTGTGACATGTTTGCTGTGCTCAGTGATTCATACACATGAAATAGACAAAAATATCAGGGGATTTTGATTTCTAATAAAGCGTCGGTTGTATTGAAGGATTTTTCATGGCACAGTCATTTAAGGTTCGCAATGCTATCTAAAAGAACTCTTCAGTCTTACCAACATGAACCCTTTGACTGTACCTGACAGGTGATGCTGCTAACGTGCCTCAGCCTGGACGACCTGTACAGCAAGTCATGTGCACTGGCCCAGGACGCACCCGAGTCCCAGGACTCCTTTCAGCACCCCACCCGCCTTGTGCAGTTTCTGGTCGGCACCCGTGGCAAGAACGAGCCCATGGCCATCGGGGGTCCCTGGTCCCCGTCCCAGGATGGAGCTGACCCGGAAGACAACCCCCAGGTTCTGATCAAGACAGCCATTCGCACCACCAAAGCTCTGACCGGCATTGACCTCTCAAAGTGCACTCAGTGGTGAGTAGTATGATGGCAGGCAATTGTAAGCGCAATTCGCACAAAGGGGGTATAGTACTCAATAGTTGTAGTGTCTGTTTCCAGCAGGCAGTAAACTCTCAAATGTTTTCTGCTTCATGGATCTGCAGGTATTTAGGTGTAAAGGAATTCCAAGGAATTTGTCGAAAGGGTGTTCGATTTAGAGGATCAATGGATTTGCTTGAAAATGTAAGCTTGAACTTTAGACTATTGTGAAGTTTGCATATGTAGAGAATTAACACAGCTGGTTGTGACTCGTAGGTATGTAAATTCTGACATTAAGTTGTATCAAACTGAGCTGAAAAATTATTTGAATTAGTATTTTACAATAATCTGCTTTTGTAGCTTGTGTTTGCTATGTTTAATAAAATGTTTCTTTTTCAGCCAGAGGTAAGTACCGAGGGATAGAAGTCAACCGTGATTTTCTTGTATCATTTTGTTGCTCTGTATTCAGTTGTGATGTCCTTTTTATGTCTGTTCTGTTTTAATCTTTTTCTTCTCTCATTTGTTTTTTTGCATTCTGAAGGCAGAAAAGATCTGCAAGTGGCTTTGCAGTTTAAACCAGTGTTTACCAATCTGATAGGATCTGCAGGGTTTTTTGTAAGGTTTTGTCCCGTCTTTGTTTTCTATCATTCTACATGACTGTAGTAAGTTAGTGTGCCATGTTGTGATGAATGCTGTGTTGCGTTGTGTACTTACTGTTGGGACATGATGATGATGATGATGATGATGATGAAGTTCGCCCTCTAGCCCCAAGACCTGCTTTCTCTCCCAGGTATCGCTTTGCAGAAATCCGCTACCTGCGGGCAGAAACCAGCACCAAGCCTGCACGGGTTGAAACTGTCGTACTTTTCTTGCCAGACGTTTGGCGCTGCGCTCCCACGCGCCTTGATTGGATGAATCTGCAGAAAGCCTACACGCAGAAGCTGCAAAAAAAACTGAACCCAGACGCTGAGGAGACCGAGGAACCACAGGCATTGATTCCTTCTCCACGTTCTTTTGATGTTTTTTTGTTTTTGTTTTTTTATACTTTTTTTCGTGTGTGTGTGTACTGGACTGCCATTTCGCGGCCATGTTGCTCGCCACGTGAGCTGCTCTTCACACTATAGCACAGACGTGAGATCACCACCTTCGTGAAACATTTTGAGGAGCTGTGGGATTATTTCTGGGAGATAGTTATTGCTGTGGTGAGATTTTCAACCCTGATTGAGCCCAGTTTCCATTTTTAACAAGTACTCCTGTTCTCATGTGTTGTGCACACTTCAGTTGTTTGTGTTTTGTATCCTTCCCCCTTACCTTCACCCCACCCCAACCTATACCCACCAGCCCCAAACTCTACTTTCTAAAGCAGACATCTATCAACCCAGTATGTTTGTGTGTGTATGTTGAGAGTTAGACACATGTGTAGACAGGCGTGTAGCCTAGTGGTTAGGACATCGGTCTTATTTGTGGAAGACCAATTGGGTTTCCATGCCCAGCCACGCCTGGTGGGTGAAGGGTGGAGGTTTTTACGATCTCCCAGGTCAATTTATGTGCAGACCTGCTAGTGCCTTATCGCCCTTCGTGTGTACACACAAGCACAAGACCAAGTACGTATGGTACAGATCTTGTAATCCATGTGGGAGTTTAGGTTACAGAAAAACGAAACACCAAGCACGTAAATAGAGTCTGGCAGGGCGGAAAATGTCATACACTTGCAAAACACAAGTGTGCGTAGGTTTTGCAGCCCATGAAGATAGAAGAAGAATCCCCCGGAATTTGAGTATGACTGCCCAAATGATGGGGGGGAGGGGGAGGGGAGGGTCATATGTGTAAAAGCCCACTCATGCCCATGCGGGAGTAGCAGCCCACAAATGCAGAAGAAGAATAAGAATAAACATGTGTGCATTCAAATTTCAAAGCAGATGGATGGACAGACTGATGGTTATCTGACAGTGGTCTCTGTGTTTTGATGAGATGCGCTTGATTTTCAAGAGTGTACACTGTTTCCCCTGTTTTATCCGAACCTGTTGTTTGTTGATAGTGTATGTGTGTAGTATGTTCTCTTCCCTTTTGTCCTTTGTGTGTAAACAGTAAATGGAAACTGAACTCAAAGGGTGATCAAGATAGTATGTCGTTATGAGCTTGGCATTTGCTTATGTCTTGAAGGTGGTGATTTCACTGAGATATATGTGCTGTGGCAGAATCAGAATCATTTGTGTGTACCTGCACGTGGAAGTTGTGAACGGAAGAAAATAGTGTGCAAGTGGTTTGCGTGCTTGTGCTTGAAACGAAGTCTGCAATAAATAACGTCTCCAGTCGGCCGGTCTGCAACTTCTAACAAAATGGCTCCAAGGGGTGGAAACTGAACGCAACTCCAAGAAAAAGAGAAGTTCACAGAAAAACCAGTGAAGTATGATTGCGTTGAGCGTGTGGGACTGTAGATGTGTGCTTACCTCTTGCTTCGTTTGCAGGTGGAGGGTGGTATCTATCAAACTCATAGCTCCAAAAACTAGAGCAGAACCTTTCACAAACAAAAGATGAAGAAGAATGCAGAAAACCTGACGAAATTTTACTTCAAGCGGAAGAGGAAAACATACTTCAAGCGGCAGATGAAATTCTTCAAATGATTTGTTTTCTTCATAATTTGTGGATTGGATCCCATGGAATCACTCACTAACTTCAGCCATTTTTTTTGTGACATAAAGTGTTGATGTAGTAAAATGTAGCCAGGATGTAAGTCCTATGCCTTGCAAGGTGAGGAATGATTGAGAACAGAACTGACTGAGGTCTGTCTTGTTTCTACAGGAAGAAGGAGAACCAAAGAAAGAGCCTACTCATTTCTCATTGCTGGATCCTAAATCGCTCAAGGTAAGAAACATGCAATGATACATGATCATGGTACAGGTATTAAGCGGTGCCGTAAGCTAAGATCTTTATGATCAGTCTCCGAAAGAGTCGCAAGACAATGCGAGAAGTTTCATGGAAAAGATAAGCAGATGTGTAGGAAGACAAAAGGCCTGGCATAGGGACTTTTATTACAATGTTTTGCAAATAAAAAAAACTTGGGTTTGACCTCAAACTTCATTCTTTGTTGTTATATTTCAAAAATAACAGTCTTTACCAACATGAAAGCCAACGCAAAACTTTTGTATGATGTTTTAAACTTTCATTGCCATGAAGACACTGTTCTGAGTGGGTTTGAAGCTGTATGGTGGGGAGCTTGTAGTCAGGAAACGATCATATCATGGATATGAATCTGTTCGGCAGCTTCATGACCAAAATACTTGCATAACACAATGTTTCATGTAATGTTTATGACTGGCTTGCAGCTTCAAGAACTGCGTGACGAACTGGACAGCCGTGCGCTGAGCTCCAAAGGTTTGAAGTCCCAGCTGATTGCGCGCCTCACTAAGGCTCTACTGCTGGAGGAGGAAGCCGATGTTATCGATAAAGCTGTCAGTCTCGCCCCTTCTCTTGGGGTTTTTATTTTATTTTTTTTATTAGTTGTAGTGGTATTAGTTTTATCATCATCATTGAATGGGACATGATACATTTGAACATGATTTTCAAGGTAACAGTTACTGGGGAAATGTTTTTTGTTTTTTTACTTTTTATAGTTGAAATTTAAAATAAAAGGAGATTTGTTTATTTAACATTATTTTGTATATACTATGCAGTATGGTAAGACCAGGTGTGTGCTGAAGCATTTTAGGGCAATTTAGCAATGAAGCAAAGTAACTACTGAGAGTTAAATAGGACCATTTACAAATGGGTTATAAGGAGAGAGAATATAATTATATTCCTAGAGTGAAAGGGGGTAAACAATTTTCTAATCAGTTTCACCATTCTGTTCCATAAATTAGACATCTGAGCTGGTGAGTCAACGGTTCAGTTGGTGACAGTTCAAAGTACTTGATTTTTTTTCTCTTTTTGTTGTTGTTTGGTTTGTGTTTGTGACACATTTTGGGGTGTTTCCTTTGCTCTTGCTTCATTTCATTCCGTTTTAGTTCTTGAGAACTAAATTGTATTAACTTTAGAAATGAACGTCTGTAGACAATTTGATTTTAAGATATGAACCAGTAAAGAAGTAAAGATAGTTTTCCTTGACAGTAGTTAAAACGCTAGAAAGAAAGAAATGACAAGAAGTTACTACAGAAGGCAATCAGCAACTGAATTCACAATTTGCAGCTAGAATGCAAATGTAGTTGCTTTGTAGTGTCATAAACAGACGGATGAATTTGAATGTTGACTGTTTTACCTTTGCAGCAAAAGGAGAAAGAAGAGGAGGAGAGAAAAGCACAAGAAGAGGTAGAAGAGAAGGAGAAAGAAAAGAAAGATGCTGCTCAGAAGAAAGAGGTGAGTATGGAGGCCTTGCTATGCATGTCAACAAGTTATTTCCATTTACCTAGCTTGATTGTAATCTGCATAAGCCTTATGGCAAAAGGAGTTTTTACTTTTGGCAGACGCTGTCATTTCAACAACACAACAGATAATAAAATCACATTTTCCCCAAAAATGTAATAGTCAATGGCATTGGGAAAAAATGTCCATACACTTAACTTTAAGTCCACTCGAGCAAAAAGTGCATGTGGGAGGTGCAGCGCCCTAATGCATAAGAAGAATAGTTACTGATGTCACCTGCGTTTGTAATGTGAAGGATGAGGAGCAGGAGAGAAAGAAGAAGAAGGAGAGACAGCAGCTGGAGAAGCGCTACACCTTGCCGGAGTCGCCAGCCATCATCGTGCACCCCAACACAGTGGCCAAGTCGGGCAAGTTTGACTGCTCCGTCATGACCCTCTCCGTGCTGTTGGACTACCGCCCTGAGGACAACAAGGAGCACTCCTTTGAGGTGAGTCATGAAGATGCTTTTTTTTTTTTTTTTTTTAGTTTCAGGTTTGGAAGTAATGTTGCCCCAGCTCCCTTGCGTTTTTGATGCTCTGGTCGTGTGAGGCTAGGTATCTTGACTGAAATCCACGGCTTGTTTATATGTTTGACTGTCTGTTGAATATTCTCATAAACTGATATTTTCCACATCTAACGAATCAGTTAGTTTGACACTGTCGTGCTCAACTCAGAATCACTCTCTCCACCGCGTGTTCCAGGTTTCTCTGTTTGCTGAGCTGTTCAACGAGATGCTGATGCGAGACTTTGGCTTCACCATCTACAAAGCGCTGGCGGCCGCACCCCCCAAGGTTGAAGAGGAAAAGAAGAAGAAGGACCCTAAAGAAAAAGACTCTAAGGACAAAGACTCGAAGGACAAGAAGTCCGATGTAAGTGGACTGTGGATGTTTGTGAAGAAGTCATGGATCAGGAGAGATGTTTTGTAAACTGGTACATGTAGTACCAAAGGGGCAGGCAGGATGGTTGTCACAAAAAAAGGTCACGCAGTTACAGCAACCAGTGATAATGAACGCAAAACACTTATTTTGAAACCAAAGAGAACAGTCAGCTGCAATAGAAATTGGAAGGGATGACCAATTTATAATTTGCTTTCAAGTATTTTCAAATTAGAACCAGTAAAATATAGGAAATACCTGATTAAGGCCAACCCATTTACCTCAGAATGTAGCTGTGTTAGAACAGGCAACAAGAAGAGAGTTCTATTGAACCAGGGAAACGTCCACATACACACAAAAACAGAACAAGAAAATTGTGTTAAAAAGCAAGAGGTTCACAAAGATCAGGTGAGGGCTACGGATTGTAAATTTGATGTGTTTGCCAGGAGATAGGGTAATAACATTTTATTCATTTGTCAAGAGATTGGGTATTAAAATTGTATTAAATTACATATCTTACCCAACTCACATATAGCAATTAACCCATAGTTCAGTGCTGATACCGCTGTACGCGTCCCCTTAGCAACAAGGAAGACGCCTCTAAAAAAAGAGTGACCGAGACCCGTAAGGGTATCCAGGCCAGCCCGTAAGGGAGGCTGCCTTCCATATGCGCGCGCATATGCCGCCATCTTGTCATTCTACTCTCAGCGCTCAGTGGAGCTGGTCGTGTTTGGTACGCTCCGGCTGTGTTTCAGCCTACTTGCTTGGTCTTCCAGACCTGGTTTGTGTTCCCCTTGGTGTCTTCTTGTCTCCGGACTTCGCATTTGCTGTTGAGGTGAGATCTTTCCATTTTTTACCTGAATTTTGGCGGCATTGTTGGCTTGTTTTCGGACTTACAAAATTTTTTCCAAATTTGTTTGTGAGTTGTTTTCATCATGGCCGACAATGCGGACGGGAAGAGGTCAACATCTAAACATGTAGCTGCTTCGCCCTCTCCTGTTAAGAAAAGTTCTAGAAGTTCTAGAAGTTCTAAAACGCACGGCGATACGCCCGTGTCTCTTTCGGGTTCAGAATCCAAAAAATGTAGTGATGTTGTTGTTGGCGTGCCCGGAGTTTCCGGTTCGTCTGCTAAACCTACGGAGAAGCCCGTGCTCGGGGTTAAGCATGTTGTAGGGGATGTCTCGCCTGTAGGTTCTGGGCTTGCATCTGCGGATTTTGCTTCTTTGCTTTTGACATTAAGCTCTCAGGTTTCGGCCTTAGCGGCTGAAGTTTCGTCAACTAAGGCGGAGCTACGTGCGCTGCCGGCAGGTGTCGGGGGTGCGTCGTCGCTGGCCAGTGTGCGTTTGCCTCCCTCTGCTACTGTTACGAGGGCGGACGTGCATGCGTCTCAGGATGGGATCTCTCAGGCTCCCGTGGGGTCTCCGGCCAGTGGCCGTTCTTCTTCACAAGGTATGTGTACTCCACGTGAGCGTTGTCTTGAGGGAGTAGCCTCGGGTCTAATCCCAGGTGAAAGTTCTGAAACACTGGCTGATATCCACCGCTTAGTCGGGGTGTCAGTGGGTGCTAAGGGCCCTGACAAGCGAACAGATGTTCCTATTCTTCCCGCCTCGTCAGTAGACTGTGGTCAGGTTGAAAGGCATCTGCTTCCGCCCAGGGGGCAGGAAGTTGGTGGTAGTATGGCTGGCTCTGGACTTGACTCTGTTAGTCAGTACGGGGACCAGCCTCCGGAGTGCACGGAAGGGCACGAAGACTACCTGGATGACGGTGCCGCCTCTCAGGCTGAAGGTGCTGGATTCTTTTTGCCACGGCAGCTGCCAGATGCGGTGGCTCTGGCGGCTGGAGTGGCTTCGAAATATCTCGAGGAGGAGGTGGCGGTGAACAAATCTCAGTTTGTCCATCCTCCTTCTGCCTTAGGGGATTTCAGGAGTGCTAAGGAACCGAAAAGTTCGTTCCGATTCCGGGAGTCCCCCTCTGTGGCGGTCGAGATGTCGAAGGTTTTTGCGAAAGGTCGAGCTATGTCCGATGCCTTTCCGCTGTTGTCACAGCATGGGGAGGCGCCGGAGGTGGTGGGCCCCTGGTTGGCTAAAGCGGGTCAACACGTTCCTTGTTCTGCGCTCTCAAAGAGCTCTAAACTGTTGGTTCGTCCCGTCGCTCTACTTGACTCTTTTGCTTTGCCGAGATCAGTTCTACCGGTGACTCCGGAACTGCTTTCTCTGCGGGAGGACGGGTATGCCAGGGATAGAATAGTCCCTTACACGGAGTCTGCTCTTCAGGCTTTGGAGGAGACGGGTAGATCTCTGCTTGAGTTGGGTTCCGTCTCTAGTTCTCTCCAACGCTCTTTGTCTAGGTCTATCGCTTCATCGTTAGACCCGTTTGAGTTCCGTTACGACGCCTCCCAGGAGGATGTGACAACTCTGTTGGCGACGCTTGCCAGGGTCTCTCAGGAACAATTGAGCTTGTCAGCCAGGCTTTACGGGCATGCTGTGCATTCCCGCAGAACTGCCTTTTTAGCGGGTTCAAAAATCCGAGACAGGGGTACCATTGACAGACTTAAGGTATCTCCTTTTACGGAAGGGTCGCTGCTGGGTGCTTCCTCTTTGGACGCTTTGCAGAAGGAAACCCAGGACGCTAGGGATCTGGCTATTGCAAGGATTGCTCACCACGGCTTTCAGAAGGTTCAGAGCAAGCCTACCTCTCAGAATAAGGCTCAGCCTTCTTCGTCTGGGGGGGGGCAAGATGCAAAATCAGTCCACCTCTTTTCGGGGTAGGGGGCGAGGCGCGCCTTACCAGAAGAGAGGCTCCTTTGGGGGTTCTCGGGGGTCGGGGCACAAGCCTCACCCCCAATGAGGGTCTCCCGAGCCACTATTCCCAGTAACCCCCGCCTTGGTGGCGGCGGGTGGCCCCTCCAGGGCCTTGGCCGCCTGGACACGCCTGGTGTCCAGCCGGTGGATTTTGGGAATAGTGCGTTCGGGATTCCGTCTCCTCTGGGCAGAGGGGAAGGCACCTCTGTCCAGGATACCTCCGCCTTTCAGATATCCCGTGGACCCGGAAGCCAAGTCAGCCGTTCATGCGGAGGTGGCTTCCCTACTCCTGAAGGGTGCGATAGAGGAAGTTCGAGATCGAGAGTCCCTCGGCTTTTACGGCAGGCTGTTCGTGGTGCCCAAAGCCTCAGGGGCATGGAGGCCTGTTTTGGACCTGTCCACCCTGAACAAATACCTACGGGTAGTCAAGTTTGTCATGGAGACTCCTCTCTCTGTAAGGGAAGCTCTGCGTCCGGGAGATTGGGCCACGTCGGTGGATCTCACCGACGCATATTTCCATGTGCTCATGCATGTTCAAGACAGGAAATGGCTGCGCTTTCTGTGGGGCGAGAAAGTGTTTCAATTTCGGGCACTCCCCTTCGGGCTTTCCCTGGCCCCCTGGATCTTCACGCTGGTCGTTCGCCAGCTTTGCTCCCTTGTCAGACAAGAGGGGGTACGCCTACGGGCGTATTTAGACGATTGGTTGAATCTGCATCAGGACCAGTACATGTGCAGGACTCAGACTGCGAGGGTTCTCGACCTGGCGGCTCAGCTGGGCTTTACAGTCAATCTAGGGAAGTCAGAGTTAGAACCATCCCAGCGCTTCACTTACCTGGGCATGGATTTCGATACGGTGGAGTGGTTAGTCCGTCCCTCTCAAAAGAGGGTGGACAAGCTTCAGAACTTGGTTCGCTTGTTGAAAGGAAAGAGTGTGTCCACGGCCCGGGAGTTGTCCTCCCTACTGGGGCAGATGGAATCGATGGCTCCCCTTGTGCCTCTAGGCAGGGTCCACAAGAGGCCGTTTCAGGCGGCTTTGAGGAGGCAGTGGGACCAAGCCTCTCAGGGCTGGAATGTTCGCATAGGACTGGGGAGTTGGTTCAGCAACACTACAAGTGTTTGGCTGCTCCCCTGGGTCTCTCAGGGTGTTCCGATCGTTCCTCCGGCGCCGGAGAACATTCTTGTTACAGATGCATCCATGACAGGCTGGGGTGCTCATCTGGCCGATCAGACAGCCTCCGGTCTGTGGGATCTCTCCCTAGCTCCTCAGCACATAAACGTGCTGGAGCTGGAGGCTGTGTCTCTGGGTTTACAGGCTTTCCTGCCGCTTCTGGGGGGCAGTCATGTTCAAGTCCACACGGACAATACGACTGTGGCCGCTTACATAAATCGGCAGGGGGGCACACGCTCGCAGAAGCTGTCGGAGAGCGCTTGCCGTCTGTTGGTTTGGTGCAGCTCGCACAACATACTTCTCTCAGCGAAGTACCTGAAGGGCACGCTCAATGTTTTGGCGGATGCCCTCAGTCGGGGGGACAAGGTTCTGCATTCAGAATGGACCCTCTCCCACCAGGCGTTGGACCGTCTTTGGGTTCAAGTAGACAAGCCTTGCATAGATCTGTTTGCAACGAGATTCTCCACCAGGCTTCCCCTTTTCGTCTCACCGTTCCCGGACCCTCTGGCGTGGGCGGTGAACGCGTTGGATCTGGATTGGACAAATCTGCAGGCTTACGCTTTTCCTCCGTTTTGCCTGCTAGGGAAGGTGGTAAGGAAAGTGGATCTGGAAAAACCAGCGCTGGTGCTGGTTGCTCCTCTTTGGCCCAGCCAGCACTGGTATCCGGACCTTCTGCGGCTGGCAGTGCGCCCACCCATTCCTCTAGGCGTTCGAAGGGGCGACCTGTTACAGCCCAGGTCAGGGGTCCCGCACGAGAATCCGCAAGCGTTGCAGCTTCACGGCTGGATTCTGTCAGAATCGCTCTGCGTCGTGCCGGGGCCTCGGCCACAACTCTGAAACTGGTACAGAAAGCACACAGAGACTCAACTAGCTCCGTTTACTTTTCTCATTGGGCTGCATGGGCCAAGTGGTGCTCTGAGAATAAGGTTCAACATCTTTCCCCAAGGTCCATGGAGGTAGCCAACCACCTCTCTTGGTTGGCTAGTAGGGGGGTCTCTCCTTCTTCACTGCGAGTTAGAAGGTCTGCGATTTCTTCCACTCTTAGACAGCTCGGTCGCAAGATCAATCTTGACGGTGTCATTTCAAGCGTGCTTAAGGGAGCTGCCCTTGACGCAGCTCTCTCAAGATCACAGCTCCCTGCCTGGGATCTGTTTGTGGTTCTCCGTTTCCTTGCATCGGAGGACTTTGAGCCTCTCCGGTTGGCTAGTTTACCTAATTTGACGAGAAAAACTCTGTTTTTGGTCTTGCTTGCCACGGCTAGGAGGGGTAGCGAGGTGCACGCACTTTCTGGTCTCGCTAAAGATATTTCCCTGGAGAGGGATGGCTCCTACTCTTTGAGATTTACGTCTAATTTTCTCGCTAAAAATCAAAAGCCCGGTCAGGCTTCGCCTTGCATTCGTATTCCACCCTTGAGCGATATACTCGCTCCTGGAGACCCCGACCTGTCAAATTGTCCTGTCAGGGCGTTAAGCAGCTACCTGTCTAGGTCTTCGCCGATTCGCTCGGAAACTCAGAAATTATTGTTTATATCCCTCAACACTGTGCGGGCGAAGGATATCTCGAAGGTCACCTTGACTAAATGGGTTTCACTGACCATTAAGCAAGCGTATGGATGGTGGCAACGCCAGTCTGGCGAGGTTAGGGCGGTGCTTCCTCTTACGTCAGCCAGGACGCACGAAGCGAGGGCTTGGGCGTCTTCTGTGGCCGTGCTTCGCTCAGGGCGCCTATCAGAGGTCCTGGCGGCGGCTTATTGGAAATCTGAGGACGTGTTCATCAATTTTTATTTGAGAGACATTGCTGCAAGGCGGCAAGATGGCAGTGCGGCTTTGCCTGCTCTCGTGGCTGCAGGGCAGGTCCTGCGGTCTTAAGTTGGTAAGTACCCTCCTCCTATAGTAGCAATCTGCTATATGTGAGTTGGGTAAGATATGTAATTTAATTAAAAATTTTAGTAATAAATTTTCATTTGATTAAGGGCAGGTGGGCCAGTGCAAAATTGACCAAATCGTTCAAAACACTGTTTTGGGTATTTTAGCAGATTATGTTTCCATAACATACCTATCATCCATGTGTGTCGGTGTTTTTGTCAAAAGTGTCCTATTTATCTGTCAATAAAGACAAAATGTGAACATGTGTGGCATTGATTGTCTTCTGTAGTCGATATTCCCCCGCCAAAAAATGTCTCATTTCAAAGGCTAGTTACGGCTTTGTCCTCAGCAAAACAGTGCATTCACGACATACGAAACTGCGCAGCAGCTCTTGACCTATAACATGACATCAGTGTTTTGATGAATGTTCCATTCACTCAGCCACTTGTCCGTTGCAAAGGCAGCAATCGTAATCGAACGGAAATGTCCTTATTTGGAAGGTACTCGACATCCATTGGTTCGTTTCATAAACCGAAATCGGGAACCAGTTTACTTTGTGAGTGCGCATGCTCAGCTTACGAATTTTGCATACGGAAACTACCGAAGAGACTCTCGGCCATGACGGGAACACCCGAAGTTCACTCGGTTTCACAACATCCTGGTTACACATCAAACGATCGGTGACAACCGAAAGCGAATTTTTCCTTGAGAAACAACCTTTGATACGATAACAATGGCTCGAAATAAGAAAGAGGACAATGTCTTTATTAGTTCGGTTAGCAACAACAAGTAGTTCCGCTGGTACTAGGCCAAAGTTTGGATTCTGTCGGTGTTTCCGATACAGAGGAAAGCTTTGATCTCCACGCAGATCCACAGGTCGCCATTTCCGAACACGCCATGCAGCACACTTTTTACGTCTCGGCACTGGCTTGCTTTGCGCTGAATTTGAGTCAGTTTCTGTGCAGTATCTCCTCGACAAGCAAGTTGAGCATTTGCTACGCAAAAAAAACAAAAACAGGAGAAAGTATCCAACATCAGTCAGATTATCGGTAATGTTTCCTGGGCCTGCCATTTCCCGAACGAAACTGGATCAGCAACTGTTTGTATCAATCTGCACTTTCGTAAATTCCGTCACTGTCTTGACGAACTGTGTCATTTTCTTCACCGCGGTACACAGTTCATTGCGAAGAGCTTCCTCAGTAAATCGTTCAGATTCCACGTACGATTTGTTGTCAAAAAACAACTCAAACGAAAGTTTCAAACTCATCATCCTCCATCTTGCTTGTCGAAGCACCAAAGTACTGTATCGATGTAAAAACAAAAGCAGAAAACTTCGAGGAAACCAACAAATCGACGAGATAACGGAAGGAAATAAGTCTCGTTCTGGCTCAAGTAAGTTACCGTTAAAAATACCGTTATTCTCGCATGCAAATACAAACGAGAATCGGGTCATTGATACACGTTTAGCGCTGGGGCAGTATCCCCATGCTGGTTGACAGAGGGAAAGAAGGGATGGACGCATAAATTCTCTGCTGACGTGCTAAAGGCTAAGTAGTTTGCAATTCAAATAAACTAAGCTGTTCATTCATAACACAGTTTTGTCCTTGTGTGTCTGTTTCAATAGTGTTTCTGTGATGTTCAATCTTCAATGTCGTTTTTCTCAGTTCAGCCATTTTGCCTACGGTTACGTCTTGGGTTACGCGATTTCTCTGGCTGTAATTTAGCTAGAGCAATATTTTCTTTTGTAGTTTGTGCAGAATATAACATTCTGGGGGATTACGAAGGGATTTTGCTGAAATTTTATTATAGTCATATCCAGATTATTTCAAAAAATAATTTCGCAAGCGTTACCCTAAAGTTTGACAGTTGTAACAAAGAAGTGTTCCTAACTCCAAATATAAATATAATAAACAAAATCTGCTTCGTAATCCCCTAGAGCATACCCAGAAGGATAAAATAAAACAATAATTAGAAGTGTGACAATCACATCTGATGAAAATCCGTGTATCTCCTGTACTCCACTTTTGTCTGTATTTTGACTGTTTTTGTCGCGTAAAACAAAAACCAGCAACCGAAAATACAAAAAGTGACTATTCTTTGTCATCATTTGTTCATTTCTTTCATAAAATAACATTCAGACACAATAAAACATTCAAAATTGAAAAAAAGGTTGTGCACTGGCCCACCTCCCCTTAATATACTTACCCAACTCACATCGTTTATTCCCTCCCGCCTCCCCGCTGTGGGGGGTATGGGGGTCTAAAAAAGTAGTGAGTTGGGCTTCGTGTAGAATGACAAGATGGCGGCATATGCGCGCGCATATGGAAGGCAGCCTCCCTTACGGGCTGGCCTGGATACCCTTACGGGTCTCGGTCACTCTTTTTTAGAGGCGTCTTCCTTGTTGCTAAGGGGACGCGTACAGCGGTATCAGCACTGAACTATGGGTTAATTGCTATATGTGAGTTGGGTAAGTATATTAATCAAATGAAAATTTATTACTAAAATTTTTAATTTATTTCTCAAGAGATAGTGTAATAAAATTTTATTCAGGTAAAGTTATATCAGCATACAGTTTTACCTTGTTTTAAGGTATAATGTTAAACATTTATTGCACATTTTGACTCGCCACTTCTGTATGTTTTTCCAGGAACCTCCTTCAAAGAAAAAGAAGAGTGACGATTCGAAGAAGGTAGGTGATATCAACACAGATTTATCAAGTTTTGCAGTCTAATTATTCCTTTGGAATATAAGTGAAATACTGTACCATTACTGCTAAGTACACAGGTCCGACAGCAGAGTAAAAGGAACATCTGGGACTCTTTCAGAATGGAGCCGGGTCAATAAGTTGTAGTTACAGTGCATTCACAAAACTGCAGGCACATCACTTTAAGGGACTTGGTTTTTTTATACAGTGCTCTGTTATTGCTTTGCTTCAGGTAGGAATTGAATTCTGAATTTGACCACACTAAGGCCGTAATGGCGCAAACATTTTTGATAAAGCTCATAAAGAAAGAATTTACAGGTATGGCTGTGGAAGCAAGTAATGACTACTGATTGAAAATGCTGTTTCAGGATGAAGAGGATGTGGATGGAGACCATGAAATGGATGACGAGGAAGAGAAAGATGTGAGTTGAAAGCATTTCTCTTTGTCTTTGCCATAAAATACTGCTTGAATTTAACAAAAATAAGTTTTTAAACATTTTAGCAAGGGAGACAACAGCATATATGCCAGGCATGTAGTCTGAGCATTCAATATGTGTCTAGATGTTTCCAGTATTCATGTGCATGTTGGTTGTTCTCGGATTGTTCATTTGTACTCTTAATGAAACCTAAAGGTTGGTTCTTTGCACTGTAATAACAGTGCAGAGTATTCTGTGGGATCCCGATTTTACTGCTATTTTTCTGTTCATGACTTCATAGCAGAAAAAAAGGTTGATTCCATTTTTTTAGGTTCTTAACAACCAGTGAAACATTGATGTATGTTAGACTGTGGTCCGCTAGTTGTGTTATTTCTTTGATGAAGAAGAATGTTATTAATACTCTAGACATATTGATATTCAGAAACTGATTTTGATTGCAGGGACCCAGTGGAGCAGAAGATGATGATAAAGACAAAGGTAAGGAGATTGACGAGTAGGTTTGGTGGTGTCACTGTTATTTTCACCTCTGTGTCAATTGTATGCATAATTGTTTTGTTTTTTGAATAACACTTTAGAAATATTTGTTTGCATTCACACAAATTACAAGAAAGCACCTGTTACATAAGTGTTATGATTTAGATATATAGCTGAGAAGCATGATCTCAAGCCCAGATGGAAAAAAGCTTACTCTTACTTCTAAATTTAATTTAGGACAGAGCGGTACTGTGTGCTATGCAGGTAGACTGTCTAGTAACACGGATCTTAACTGACCTGTTGTGTATTTTTGCTGTGTGCGTGACAGACAAGAAGGACAGCAAGCGTGACAAGAAGAAGTTTGAAACGGTGGACCCAGCCCTTCTCCTGGCATGCGTGTACTTTGACCAGAACCACTGCGGCTACCTGCAAGACCGCGACTTGGAGGACATCGTCTTCAGTCTAGGCATGGATCTGTCTAGGGCTCAGGTGAAAGAGAGAGAGAGTGTGCATGTCTGTCTGTACGTATGTTTGTCTGTTTGCCTGCTCGTCTATCCGTCTGTCTATCCGTTCATCCATCCGCTTGTCTGTTGGTGTGTATGTCTGTGTCTATTGTATGTCTTTGTCAGCATGAATGTCTGCGTGTTTGTGTCCCAGTAAATATCTTGTCAGCTAGCCTTTCAGGGAAATTAAATTCTTAGTTTAGGTAAAAGGAAACACTTTCATCCACTTCTCTGATTTGAACTCTGGGGTATTTTACTCTTATTCATTATCATCGTTATCATAGAAAATGTGTGAACAAAATAATGATGTTAGTGGACATAAATACATGGGCAAGAAGTAAGAATGGAAGTTTTTGCAAGAAGGAAAAACTGCAGTTATAAAAGTAATCGACAGGTAAAGTAAATCTGTCCCGTGTTCACGAAGAACTAAGGTTTTCTTTAAAGTGTGAAAAAAATATTGTTTACATTGCAAAATTAAGGTCAAAATGTTTTACTAAGAGAACTAATTCAAATTAAAATTGTAATTGTTTCTTGTCATTTTGGAAAGTAGTTGTCAGATTTGACTGTCATTTTCCAGGTACGCAAGGTTGTACAGAAAGTTGTGACCCGAGAGAGTTTCCACTACCGCAAGATGTGTGATGTACCTGCAGTGAAGGAGGGGGAGACTGCGTCTGACCGCGGCTTGCTGGCTATTGATGTGGATATGCTCGCTAAAGGTATACATGCACATGCTTTTCTCTGCTTTTCTTTTTTTATTTCTTTACTTCTTTTTTTGTGTTGCTTTTCCATTTTCTTTCCCTTTCTCCTTGCTGTTGTCCTTTTATTTTATTTTTATTTTGTTTTCTCTTTTCCCTTTATTTGATGTTTTTTTTTGTCTCATAGCTTTCTTCTCTTTTGTCTGCTTTTCTCTTCATTTCCTTTCCTCTCCCTTTTTCTTCTTTTCTCTACCGCTTTTAATTTTTGGTCTTTTTTTTTTTTCAAATTATCTTAACAAAGCTTGACGTAGTCTTGTGCTTCCACTGAAGCAGTGATATGGGTAAGTGTGTGTATTCAAACAGTGAGATTGAGAAAAATAGCATTAGGGCATAGAGCATGGCCTGATAGGGCAGGCACTGATGCCACAGAACGATGACAGTTGTTCATTTACAGAGATGGCTTTCCATTTCTCCCCTCTTTTCCTTTCCTTATGAGTAATGAGTGAAACAAAAAGTGATGGTTGTTGTTTTGTGCATCGTCCTAAGGTTAAAAGTCACAACTAAGAAAATGAAGTGTCACTCCTCTGTTCACTCTAGATCATAATCAAGTAATGCAGAGCTCTAACGGTAAGAAAAAAGGGTCGTAAGTGCTCTAAACATAAATGACAACAAGAGTTGAATGTAATTTGGAACTAGTTTCATGGCACCAGAGAGAATAACCATTGAAATGATCAATAGACTTCCTAGAAAATAACCATTGAAAATGAAAGAACAATTGACTCATCTTTTTTTTTCACAGGCAACTCGGAATTCCTTGCCCCCTTCCGCCAAAGTGGAAAAGCAGCGTCCACAAAAGGTGGCAAGACGGCGGGGAAGGATACGGAGTTTGTCACGTTCCGTGGCTCTGTGGTGGACCTGGAGAGTTTGATGGAAAAGCTGGAAGGAAGCGACACCTCGCGCACACTGCTGGAAAACAAACTGGCCGACATGGCAACTCAGTTGGGTGAGTGTCTGGGTGGCATGGATTGTCATGGTATGAATGGATTGTCATTTCTGGAAGATGTGTGAAGCAATTTGGGGTTAGACCCTCATTTTAGAAAGAAAGGTTCACTGGAACAGTGGAAACCCGCTTTTCAGACTTAACAAATTCGACAAAAGCAGGTCCTAAAATGGCGGTAAATGTACAGAGGTTATGAACAGAACACCTGAGAAAGCAAGGTTTTAAAAGGGGAAGGGGGGAGGGGGGTCTTAAATTGGGGGGTCTTGAAAAGGTGTTGGTAGACATGGGTCTACATGGCATGGATTTTCATGTTAAGAAGAGGTGTGAAAGAATTTGATTTCTGTAGGAAATATTTACTTATTTGAAGGATGAATTTTGTATTACATTTTGGGCGTATTTAGTTCTGGCATCTTGGATGATTATGATGATTATCATGAGCTGTCAACCACGCAGTCCAAACTCTCCTCTTCCTTCTCTTCTATTTCCTGTCCACAGCTAACCTGTTACATTTGTGCATCATTTTTCCCTTACCCTTTTTTCTTCAGCAGACCTTCTCATACAAAACTGAATATGCACCCTAAAGCTGGTTTAAACTGGCTGCCAATTTTAAACACTTTACTTTAACCTCCGCTTGCCGTTTGTGCTGACAGAGGAGACAAAAGCCAACCTGAGTACTCAAGAAACAGCAGTGAAGAACGTGAAAGAGGAGCTGGCAACCACACAGGCCAAACTTCAAGCAGAGACCACAGAGCGTACCAACATGGAGGCCCAGCGCACCAAGTGGGAGGCTGCCGTCTCCGAAGCCAAAGGCGCCCTGACCCAAGCCGTCTCCGCCCTCTGTGTCATCAGCCCGGACAAGGTGAAGGAGGAGGAGAAAGAGAAGAGTCCCAAGGGGAAAGAAAAGGAGAACACTGCTGCTGTCAAGAAGGAGAAGGCGTGAGAGAGCATTTGAGGAAAGGTGTGCGAGAGATTTGTTGCGAGAGAAGGGTGTGAAAGAAGTTTTCCTGAAAACGCTTGAGAGGATTTTCAGATGGAAGGCAGGAGAAGAGTTTCTAGGTAGAGGCATGAGAAGCGTTTTTTTGGAAAGGCTGGAGAATTTTTATTTAGATTGATTGATTATTTTTTTTTTATGAGTCGGAAGAATTTTCAGGAAGAATGAATGGCCTGATGTGACTGACATGGAAAGAAAAATGACTAAGTCCCTTCAGTTTTGGAGTTATTGTTTTTTGTGTCTTTTTTGCTGCAAGGATTTTGTTGCATTTTTGTGCATGTCATTTCTAAAAACCTGCCTGTTAGAGTTATGACACATTGTTCATGCATCCTCATCTGGTGAGAGTTAGGAAAATGTACACGGCCCACTGCAAGTGTCAGATTCAGACAGTTGGGTAGAAGGATAGTTGATTTTTTTTAGCATAGGCATACTATTTTTGCAGTGAAGAATGAAGAGTGGAAGCAGAAATCTACCTTTACTGCAGAACTCATTGTTAGACCTTATTGATTTTTTCTGCTAGGTTGAGGCATTGTAGGAGGTGATTTGTACATTGAATTGCTTCTTTCCTTGAACATTTAACATTTCTACAAGGAACATTATGCATAGGGCAGTACTTTTGTTTTTGTCTCTTTTAAAGATATGTATTTACTTCTTTTGTTTTATCTCTCTCTAGATATTGACGTAGACAATAGACAGCCTAGTGAAAAGGAGTTACTTATATGTCACAGATGACGGATGAGTTTTAATCTGTTTTTGCAATGCTGTTTGTGTTAAATGTTATTGTCCCTCTTGTTCCAGTTACATGTGGAGTGATTCTTTCAGGTTTCATACATGCTGTACTTTTAAAAGTGATTGTATGTACTGTTGAATCAAAACACATTACATTGTTTTGATCAAAATGTTTCCAATCGCTGTCTGTTCAGAATGAGAGTGAAATGCCTTTTAGATGAAACAAGTGTGAGGTAAAATGTGAATGCATGTTAGACTTGTACATTTTGAAATTTCTCAAAAGCTGCTATTCAACACTACTGCTGTATTGTTCACTCACTCCTTTATGACCGCCCTGATATGGCCCTTAGTGGTCGGCTGGGCGTTAAGCAAACAAACAAACAAACAAACTCCTTTATGAAAACCACTTTATCGGAATCATAGTTCCGGTAAATTTTATCTGAAACATATTTTCTGTGAATTTTAGTCTGCAAAGTAAAGCTAGACAATTGACGTAAATCAGTCGCTTCTTATCACAAAAGACCTCCTGTATGCCGACAGGAAATATTAGTTTTGTCTGATTGCAAACTGTGAAAAGATGTTTTGTTGGTCTGATCAATACAGTGTGTGCAATGCCTTTTTTCTTTCTTTTTTTATCTTCTCTGTTTGTAAAGCCAGCTATTGTTTTGAGGCCAGTGCTCATTTCTTTGGAACATGGAGATGGTATTCAAAGGTTGAACATATGTAATGAGCTAAACAGATTTTAAAGAAACATGTAGTGTATACAATATTGTGTCATATCATGACATATGGTCTACTAAGGTTTCACAGAGACTCTTTTATTGTGCAATGAGTTTTGAGTTTGATTTGTGATTGTGGACTTATTGTGTCACATAAAACGGACATTCTGAAGAGAATTCGGTTTGTATGAATGACAACGCTTTTATTTCCCATCATGCATGTATGGATACATATTAACTCTTTGGTAAAAGGAAATTTAAGTTCGTGCATTTGTAATTATTCCAACACATACTCCATGTTCATCACAAGAATTGGATTGAAATTCTTTCATACTGCAAGCAAGGGGGATTGAGCAAGCACTCATTGGGGTTCAGTTGAACCCATTTTAAAGCATCGTACAAAAGTGTTGTCACATGAATTTTAAGTAAGATTGTTCAGTGCTGAATAATTGCAAAATTGAACGTGTTTCAAAGTTTTTTGGATGGCTGAGTGATGAATGTAAAGGAAATTACTTTGAAATGAATTTGGTTGTAAAACTAAAACTAATGGGTGTTTTTTTGTAATATCTTTTGTGTGTGCGTCAGAGAGAGAAATGTGTGCAGGTGGGTGGATGTGCACATTTGAGTGTAGATGTGCGTGTGCGTGATACTTGTTAAGCAAAAGCAAGTGAACAGCAGGTAATGATGACCAAAGCAAGTGAACAGCAGGTAATGATAACCAAAGCAAGTGAACAGCAGGTAATGATGACCAAAGCAAGTGAACAGCAGGTAATGATGACCAAAGCAAGTGAACAGCAGGTAATGATGACCAAAGCAAGTGAACAGCAGGTAATGATGACCAAAGCGTATGGTTGCCTAAATGGCGGGGTAAAAACGGTCATACACGTAAAAGCCGTGGGAGTTTCAGCCCATGAACGAACGAACAAACAAAGCATATCCAAATTGGGTTATGTATGTTCCACATACATCCTATCTTAACACACGGGTCAAACAATAGCTGCATGGACATCCACCGATTCTTTCAGCATCACCAGCGCTTACCAGGAACATTCTTTTTAACTTTCTGAGCTTGTTTTTGACACAAAAATAACATCTATATAATTTTGGAATAAGGAAATGATAACAAACAAATTAAACTCGTTGGATCGATTACTTATAGGCCCAGTCTGCCTCAAATGGTTTACAGAACGATTTAAATCTTCTCACGAAAAAAGCAGTTCTAACCTTATGGAACACACTTGCAATAGCATTTAACAGCATTAAATGACACAGTTTGTTTGGCTATTTACATCTTGAACACGCGGCCAGTACCGTGTAACTGGCCTTGAGATCGATCGATTCAAGGGGGGCAATCTCAGTCATCTGAAAGAGGGAAATCCAAACGCAATCCGCCTTGTTCGATTTTATGGGCTTGGACGATAGAGAAAAATAAGAAAAGCAAAAGCTGGAGTCCAGTCTAGACGAAACTGCTATCAAGAACGCAGAATTGATTTTTTCTGATTTTTTTTTAGCCGTAAGCGCCATGTTTATCGGAGCAGGAAACTCATCCAGAGTGAGGCCCCTTTCAGTGTTGGTTTCACTGCAGCCGCCAGCAGTTATGAGAAATTCGAAATAAGAAATGGCGCTTACGGCTAAAAAAAAACCTCAGTCCAAGCCCATAAAATCGAACAAGGCGGATTGCGTTTGGATTTCCCTCTTTCAGATGACTGAGATTGCCCCCCTTGAATCGATCGGTCTCAAGGCCAGTTACACGGTACTGGCCGCGTGTTCAAGATGGGCTATTTAGATCGCATAAACCACACACCAGATTTCGTGGTTTATCTTACCCCTGAGCCATCGTGAACCCGTGTCGCACGCTTTCCTTTTTTTCACAATTTCAGTCAGTTTGTGATTTCAATGCGACTCACTATATATCTGCAATAGCACGTAATTGTATGCCTCTGAATCTAAAATGCAACTAACGACTGCGAGTCACACGAACTTATCGGCAGCGGTTGGCTTCAAAGACTGAAGCAAGCACTATGAAGAACATTCGTCTGCTTGCGGAAACACGACCTTTGTGTGACCTGCTTCCGTTTTTCTTAAACTTTCAAAACTTCGAGTTGTACTGATCTTGTCTTGATGAAAAAAGAAATCTTTTATGATTAAAGAATGTTTGTGTTACAAGCTGTCAATTTATTATTTATATTTTAAAAGTTAGTTCTATCGCCAAAACGGCGAGGCGTCCGATTGTGGTACTAGACAATCCAGCTGGCCACGCAAAAATAAATAAGAACATTTGTTTAACAAGCTGTTAATTCATTATTTAGATTTTAAAAGTTAGGTTTAGCGCCAAAACGAGGCGTCCGATTGTGTTAATGGTAAATCCGGCTGGCCACACAAAAATAAATTCTTTGAAAAAAGCTCGTTCTTTACGGAGGGCACCTAAGATGTTCTCAAGCGGTGAGTGTTTAAATGAAACGGTGTTTGTACTGTGTGTAAAAGCCTGACAGTGTCTGTGACTAGAAACTGATGGTTTACGTGGAGCTGTGTGTGCCTTTACATTTGTATTTTTATTAGAATTTTCAAAATTTGTAATGGCCAAACTCATTTATGAATTGTTAAGCTTCCAAGTTGAAATGCAATCCCATAGTCCGGGATTCGTCGAAGATTACTTGACCACAATTTCAGTCAATTTGATTACAACAAAAATGAGGGTGTGTCAGTGCCGCTTCAACTTTCACTAAAATCCGGATATTACATCATCAAAGACATTTATTGACAACAATTAAAAATGCAGTCTGGGGATATTATTTTCAGGAACTGTTATGTAAAGTTTCATAGAGAACGGTCCAGTACCTTTCTCTGAATCGCTCTACACATACTAACACTTTGTCATTTAATTTTACCGTAACGCACGTTTCGCGCGTGACACGGAATTTTCATTGTGGTTTAGATGTTTTTTACTTTTGAATATGGTTGCTTTGGTGTTCAGATCTCAGTATCTACAGTAATGAAGTCTTTATAGCAGTAGTTCTGTCGTCCCATCTGACAAGAGTGGATTTGTGTGAGAACAAAATAAATGCATGAAACGTACGTTATGGTAACTTCAGGTCAGTTGTTTTCTTACCATTGCTCGTCTCAGTTGATTTTAAAATGTCTGGCGCTGTTGAAAATACTGATAAACTCTTCAAATATAGCCTACCAGTTTCAGTTCAAGATCAACTTCTGCCAAAAAAAAAAAAAAGCTTCCAGTACAAATAGCAAGGGTAGGACCATTCCCGTTTTTCGTCAACATATTTGCGTGACACGCGAGTTTAATTTACCTATAAAAACTAAATGAAACTTTTTTTTTATTCAAAGCAGTGTTTACACTGCTTCTTGGATGCAATTACGGTCGAATTTTACTCATCTAGTGTAAAAACGTGTACAAATTTAAGGAAACTATTGTTAGAATTAAGCGCACGCACACACACACTCAAACACACACACGCACGCACACACACACACACGCACACAGATACTCAGAATGTGCGCAGTCTCATACTCGCGCAGTCTCGGACCAACGGATGCCGACGAGGCTAGATAAACCTTGTATTTTCTACACAATGTGTCCCTGTCTGTTTGTCTCTGTCTCTGTATGTTTACGTCTCGCTTTTGAAACCTCTGCATGTAAAGTGTCTGTGAGTCTCTCTCTCTCTCTCTCTCTCTGTTTCTCTCTCTCTCTGTCTCAATCAATCAATCAATGACGCTTATATCGCGCATATTCCGTGGGTACAGTTCTAGGCGCTCTGCAGTGATGCCGTGTGAGATGAAATTTTATACGGCCAGTAGATTGCAGCCATTTCGGCGCATATTTACCTTTCACGGCCTATTATTCCAAGTCACACGGGTATAGGTAGACAATATTATTAACTGTGCCTAAGCAATTTTGCCAGGAAAGACCCTTTTGTCAATCGTGGGATCTTTAACGTGCACACCCAATGTAGTGTACACGGGGGGAGGGTTCGGACACCGAAGAGAGTCTGCACACAAAGTTGACTCTGAAATAAATTTACGCCGAACCTGGGATCGAACTCACGCTGACAGCGGCCAACTGAATACAAATCCAGCGCGCTACCAACTGAGCTATATCCCCGCCCCGCTCTCTCTCTCTCTCTCTCTCTCTCTCTCTCTCAGTATCTCTCCCAGTCTCTCTGCACTAACCCCCCTCTCTCTCTTTCTCATCTACGTGTTGTAACAACCCTTCCTCCAACCCCGTTTCTCTTTCTCTCGTATCCCCTCTTCAATCCCCTCCCTCTTCCCCCCTCGCGAAAACAGACAAACAGTGGTGAGCTGCTGACGATACCGGATGCTGTGTCGTGGTCATCAACCCTGGGCTATTGCGTTCATCACGTGCGATGTATATAACCATCACTGACAGACAGCCACTGACATTGGTCACTTTGTGATTGCCACCGTCATATATATATATATGATCCTCTTTCGTCTCTTGCAGTCTCGTTACAGCAGCCAGCACCGAGAGACGTCTGTGTTTTAATTGCCTTCTGGTTATCAGTTTAAGATTGATTTTTGACGTTGTACACATCCGTCTTTTGAGCTCCAGCTTTGGGGTCAGCCTGTGATTATGACCGCTACATAATCCTCGTCAACTTCTATCCGGCCTTGCAGTCTTGCTACCGCCGTCAGCACTGAGAGAGAGGTATGTGGATTCATTGGATTATGATGTCTTTTTCAGGATTGATTTTTAACTTTATAAAACGATTCTGTGAGCGGGTGAGCACAGTTTGGTCACTCTGTGATCAGTCATGATCTTCACATTGTCCTTTACCTGATTGATTGATTGATTGATTGATTGTTGTTGCTTTTTGGGTCCAGCGGACCATATAGGCCAAATCAGGACCCCACAAGTTTAACATTACACATATTTAAATTAAACCAATTTCAATAAACAAAATCAGGAACGTCACCCGAAGGGAACACAAAAGCTAAATCGAAACCCTACGTGTCAAGGATTTTTAAAATTAAAATCTTAAAATAAAGGCCAGACTCCCTTAAAATCCAAAGAGAGCTTTGAGTCTTTTACCTCGTTCAACCCTTGAGGCTTTGTTTTGCAGCTAGCACGTACAGATGCATTTGGTTTTATTTGCTTAAGATGTCTTTTCAAGATTGATTTTCAGTTTTGGCTCCCGCAGTCATCATTGTGATAATGATTGTGACCGATTTATTCTCTTTTTACTACACTGATTTTTGTCTTAGTTATAGGCACACTCCTTCTCGTGAAAACAATTCAGCTAACCATCTCAGATGGCCAGGTTTTTTTTGCATGGGATAACATCATCCCTCCACTTGGAAACATACCAAGCATTGAAGCCTGTATGCTCTTTGTGCATTGTTGGACTTTTTTATGAATTAATTTTATAAAAGGCTTTTTTTTTAAATAATTTATGAAGACAGAAATGCTAACTCACCACAGGAGGCAGTCAAGATGTTGGTTTTTGGTGCGTGACCAAGTGGTGGGAAGGTCTTTCGCAGGATACAGTACAGAACAATATTAAATAAAAGAGGGCAGGGAATAAAAATTCCTGATAACACGACGGTGCACAACCGATGTGTAGTGAATCCCGTTCATATTTGTTTGCAAACTGTCATAAACTTTGGCAATAACAATATTAAACGAATAAAATGAGTGCCGGCTGCCGTACACCAAACAGTCAGCGGCCGTAGCAGAGAAGCGGGGCGGCCGTATCAGTGCACTATTGGCGGCCGTAACTGCTAGCACAGCGACGCGTACCTAAAAATTACATATGCTCTTTGCCTCAGCCGATGACACAAACACACTTGCATATTGGGACACTACTATTGATGCATTTCAGTTATAATACATCACATTACCGAATCAAATGACCTTTGTTGCTTCAAGCCTCTTGTAATCTCCACCATTTAAAAAAAAAATCCCCAAATCGAACAATATCAACAAATACGACGCTGTCACAAATCTAAAATAGAAGCCTCAAAAATTAAACCGATAACAGGTTAATCATCATGCAATCATGAATCCGCTGAGACCAAATCAACTTTGCTGGCTTCAATAATTAAGACACAGTAATTATTAGTTTGAAAGTTACACACCTTTCGCACTCGAAACCTGGTTGACTACTGGGCAGCATTCTGCGATTGTTCTGCCTTAACACTTCCCCGGCGTGAGGAGTGTCGGCAAGAATCAGACAGAAATATCTGTCACAAATTGTTTCTATTTTTCGTCGTGTGTTTTGCAATCATTTGTCATTTGACAAAAACTTCCTTCTGTAAAAAAACAACCCCACTGTTGCCGGTCAGGAAACGGGCATCGGATCGTCTTGAATAAGGTCATTTCAGCACTGCCTGTTTGACTCCAAATAGTCTGTCTAGCCAGGCAAATGTGGGAGTGGAGATTTGCAAGTCGTTTAAAGGTGTATCCATATCTGTGTGGCTTGACAGTTTTTGAGTGGCTGCTGTACAAACTACTGTTTGCTAGACTATCTTGTGATGATAAAAGTATGTATTCGTTTCCCTCTCGAAGTCACAGTATCAGTGGCAGTTATCGAATGTGAATTCATATAAGGATGCACAGTCATAGTTTAAAATGACATTTACCGTCAGTCATATAACGGACGGTCTTAAATAACTTTGTTGTGCCTGCAGCTTTCTAATTTTGCTAATGACCAAGTAACTTCCAGGTCTCGTCTGCATCTTCTGTCTTCTTGACTACTATAAATGGTTGTTGCTTGAGATTTCCAGTGTTTTTTATAAAGTCTTTTTTTTCTTCTGTTAACAGTTTTGTAGCTCCATGGTCACCTTTGTGAAAGGACACTGTTGAACAATCATCATGAGTCGCGGCAACATGCTCAACTTTTTGGACACAGCACAAGCGTACATGGACACGGCACTGCAACGGCCATGCAGCGCCCCCAGCCGCTCCGTCAACCTTCGCCGCTTCCTGCAGAGAAACATCCTCCGGCGTCCCTCCCCCAATCGCCCCGCTCGCACCGGACCCATCCGCCAGTGTCGTCGTCGAAAGACGTCTTCAGCTTCGTCGTCTGAAGCCTCGTCGTCGTCGTCATCATCGTCGAAGAACGCGCCAAAAGCCCTTTGTTCCTCTGCTGTTCCTGGCAAGTATTTTGCGGAATCGTCAGAGTCTCGAACATTTCAGGTGCCTTCGCAAAGTAATAATAGTGTTGTGAACGGCACGAACAGCTTTAGCGTAGTCAGCAGGGAGAGAGCGGGCCACTTACAAATGAACACTCATGCTGTGAATACAAGCAGCGCAGCATCCCAGATCGGCGCTCAGAGGAACCTCTGCTCGGCGAATGGCAGCAGTGGCCGCGGAGACATGCCTGATTTAGATGCGAGCATATGGAGCAAGTCGCTTTCTGAAACTGTCTGCCCACCATATCCCACGACTTCCTTTTCACACCCTTCTGCTGCACAAGGAATGTCCAGCATGTTGAAACAGCACCACACAGACCACAGTCAAGTCGGCATGCAGAAGAAAATTGTTCTCTGTTACGTGAAGTCACCACACATGGCAAATGAACAGATTGACCTTCAATGTCAATCCAATCTAGCAGTCGGTAACCCTAACCTCCAGCAGTCTAGTCAAACATGTACTGCTTCACAGTTAGGACGAGCAGATCTTCAGAAAGAAAAAGAAGCTGCCGTGCTGGATCTTGACAGCTTTAGTCTGTACGATACCCCTGCACGTTCAAGTGTGGATCCAGCCGTACATTTTTCTGGCCATCCACCACACACGGTAGACAGCTCCTTGCCTTTGCTGCTTGGCTCAGGAATGGACGTGAACAATTCTCCGCAAAATCTTGCGGACGCTGGGAAACTCAAAGACTACCTTATGCTGAATTCTACCACAGCTTTCGACAGTGATATCTTCCCCAACATGGGTAATCCAGCAATTCTTACAGTCGCCTCCTCTGGATCTGACCCGTTGGACACTGCTGGATCTTCTTCGTTGACGAACGAGAGCGTGATGCAAGACTGCCTGAATCCTTTCATGCAAGAGTCCAGTGTTTTTGCTGATATCGTTTTGGGCTCGGGTGGTGTCCAGCAACCTCATCTGTCTCTTTTGGAGGACGCTGCTGCTTCAGTTGAAAACGACCTGATGTCTACACCGGACAGATATATACCAACAGCGCCTTGGACAGCAAGCCTTGCAACTCAGGATGATTTCCTTCTTCCTTCGTTACACTCAGAACAAGACGTGGTTCAGAGCATACATTGGTGTTTGCAAAAGACTGGCATGTATGAATCTGGACAGACAGATGAGGACGAATGTTTGCAACAGTTGTTCTCAGTTCTGGAAGACATGGCGCCAGAGGAAACCTCATCTGTGGAAACCCTGAAGACAGAAACAACATCTAAACAGATGCAGATGCACGCTAATCGCGAATTAAATAGGGCACTGGAAGATAACGATGTGTTCGTCGTTCCCGAAATAACAGTGAACGAAGAAATCAATAGCTTTTATTGCGCTCAGGGGTTTAATGGACAACCATTAGCAACACACTTGCCACAAAACTTACCTTCTGCAAGCGTTCCAGCGTCGCTGTTTTCTGCACATTCTGCCGGAAGTTTGCCTTCTACTCTGTCCCCGGGAAATTTGACTTCTACACTAGCCCCAGAAATGTTGTATCCTGTTCGCAGTTTAGAGGTCATGACTTCCAAGTGCTCGCAGATAGCACTGCCCTCAGGTCAATCGATGGTCAACGTTCCACCACACTCTCCGTTTTTGTTACCCGGCACAGCAGTCCTGCCTTACAGTCAATACCAGGCTTCTACAGAGCCTTCTGCAATATTGTCAGCTATGCAATCGTCTGCAGAAATACCCATGGTGCAATCGTCATCTGCATTGCCTTCATCGCACTATTGTACAACGTTATCTCCTATGCAATCGTATGCAGCATTGCCTCAGGTTCAATCGTTTGCAACGTTGTCTGCTTCGCAATCGTCTGCACCATTGAGTTATAAACTGTCATCTACAACCTTGCCAGCTATGCAGTCGTCTTCAACGGTACCAGTTATGCCTTTTTGGCACTCTCCTGTAGATGTATCACTTGTGCAGTCACCTGCAACAGTGCCTTCCACCGAGTCTCAGGTTACTCTGCGTCCCATGAATTCGAATGCAACAATGCCTGCAGCGCATACACAACCTGCAATGCCGTCTGATCCATCTTCTGCAGCATATACCCCTGTGCAGTCATCTTTGCCTTCCTCGCCTGCTTGCTTCACACCGTCGTCGTCGTCTGTATACTCCCCTGTTCCGTTGCTTGCAGATCGCGACACACTGCAAAGACCGTCTGATGTTGTGCTGACGTCAGTGGGTGGACTGGAGGGCGTTCTTCAAGAAACTGACGACAGCGTCCTAAACATGATTATAGATGATGACGACAGTGCAGAGCTTTCAGGGCAGGAAGACAGTCTGTGCTGCCTCTCCGCTACGTTGACTGGTGACGGAAGTGATGGCCTGTACAGCGTGACACCTTTGGGAGAGGTCATGCCTGACTGGAGTGGGGACGACCTCGTCCAATTGGACGCGGATTTTGTGGACAATATTTTCTTGCTGGGCATGTGTGGCTCCAGTGAGAAATCACAGTACGATACCTCTCATGTGCCCACCGTGTCCCTAACTGGTTCGGAAGAAAACTTCTCCTTACCCAATTTCCAGCCCTTTGAGGAAGAGTTACGATTGCTTTCTGGCGTGGAAGCTCTGAACAACTACAAGAGCCTGTATTTCGTGACCCAGTCAGTGAACGAGGACGCAGACTCTTCTCTCGATTCAGGCACTTCTGAACCACCCTTTGACGAGTCAGAAGACGAGAAGATGGCTCCGTTCAAAGCGCGCAACTACAGGAGGTACAGCAGTGGTTACTTTGACGATGAAAAGCAGGACGACGATCCTGCTTTTGACTTTTTGAGACAGGAAAAAACTGTTTTGAACAACTCTGACGATGTTGGCGTGAGAAGGTGGACTTCCCCCAGCTACAAACTACCCCCATTTCACACGGTGTTTCTCACTCACTTGCGGCCTAAAGAAAACATTGCGGACGAATAAATTACTGCCGACAAAGTTCTCTCTGTGGCTAACGATCAAGGGAACACAACTTCCCCGTATATCAGCTAGGGATCAAAGTTGTACAATTTATGCCAGACAAAATAAAAATAAACTTGGGGGACTCATTCTAGAACTAACTTAATTGCCGTCGCGTGCATTTGTAAGACATCTGCACATTAATCAATACGCATTGATTTGTGTACAAATCCAGTTTCTCTCCCTGGGGATCGCTCATGCGGAATTCATTTCCAATATACTGTCAAACATGCATCACCCTCTCGTTTTTTAAAGAACATGTTCGAAAATATCTTTGTCAATGATATTTCTCTCCCTACACTCACAAATTGGAGCTATCATTAAATCACATTTTAAATCTTTATATCGTTGTTATTAAACTATGTTTTGTTAGTTTCAACCCGATTGCAAAGTTATGTTAATAAATACTGCTTCTGGCTGTTTAAAGTGTGTTATATGTACGTGTATTATCCTTGTTATTCTATTACTATGGTTTTTGTTAGTTTTAGCCCGATTGCAAATTCAATGTTGATAAGTTACTGCTTTTGGCTGTTTAAAATGTGTTATATGTACGTGTATTATCCTTGTTATTCTATAACTATGGTTTTTGTTAGTTTTAACCCGATTGCAAATTCAATGTTGATAAGTTACTGCTTTTGGCTGTTTAAAAATTAATGTGTTATAATATGTACGTGTATTATCTTTGTTATTATATAACTATGATTTTTGTTAGTTTTAAAGGTATTGAACTTGTCAAATCCAGGTGCACGGAGCCCCTGTGGCTTTTAGTCATACCTCAGGCAGCTATCCGTTAGAAGAACTACCAAGTTTCATTGACTTGCACCCAAAGAGTCAAGAACTGCGATTTTTTTACGAATTAATTTCGTACTCGGACCCGGCTGGTCTTGACCTATTTTTGGATCCAAATTTATATCAGGTAGATCACCACATCATGCACAAAAAGACAGTCACTAGCAAACTATGTCAGACGTCATCATGAGTTTGTGTAAAACAAAATGGAGGCCGGAATCACTCAGTTGAATCGAACTCCGACCAAACACCACGTAATAACTAGGTTAATTTATGCACTCGCGTGAACAAGAAACTGTCGAGCTTCACAGATGTCGTCGTTGGGTAGTTTTGGGTTTGTTTTACTACCATAGGAGGATTTTTGAACTGTAAATGCACTCAGCTGCAACAAAAACGCAAAACGAAGGCTGTGAGCTGCACTGTGCCTTTAACCCGATTGCAAGTTCAATATTGATATTTAAAATGTGTTATATGTACGTGTATTATCCTTGTTATTATATAACTATGATTTTTGTTAGTTTTAACCCGATTGCAAATTAGATGTTGATAAGTTACTGCTTTTGGCTGTTTAAAATGTGTTATATGATTGTGTAATGTTGTAATGGCATTTCTGTCTAAAAGGGATAAGTTGAAAGATTGTGCATTGCCTAAAACCTCTATTCTTTGTATTAAAGTTTTGAAACGGAATCTGCCTGTCTGTCTAGCTGTCTGTGTGGCTGTCTGTCTGCCGGTCTGTCTGTCTGTCTGTCTGCCTCTCTGTCTGTCTGTCTCTCTCTCTCTCTCTCTCTCTCTCTCTCTCTCTCTCTCTCTCTCTCTCTCTCTCTCTCGTGTCTGTCTGTCTCTCTCTCTATGTCTGTCTCTGTGTCTCTGTCTCTGTCTCTCTGTCTGTCTCACTCTCTCTCTCGTGTGTGTCAGTGTGTGTGTGTGTGTGTGTGTGTATGTGCGTGTGTGTGTGTGAAATATAGAGCGCGAGGGCGGGAAAGAGAGTTTGTGTGTGAGGGGGGGAGGGGGGAGTAAGAAAGTGAGAGAGGGGAGAGAGAGGGCAGGGACAGGGTGAAAGAGAGAAGTGGGTGTATTGGGGGAGAGAGGGGAGGAGAGGCAGAGAGAAGGGTCCGAGGGTTGAATGAATATGAGTACTATCGTCACGTAGTGATAGCGATCATTTGATCTTCAACAACAAAATATATCGAAGCGTAGTGCAAATTAGACGAGTGCTCTTTGCCAATGCTTGGGTAATGGTAAAATGCAGCTCATGTGATGTGATGGTAGCCCCCGTCGGTCGCGGGAGCACGTTTTTATGCGCGCAACACTCAATCTACCAGGCACAACAACACGCAGTATCAAATGTTCAAAATCTCAGTCGACTAGCATCTCAAAAAGTGGAAAATTGCATGTTTTCGGTAACCTCCTTCCCCGTCATCAAACGAAAAGAGCTGCATCTTACACACCCCAGTCAACTCATCCACCCACTTCATTCGTCCTACATCTGGGCTCCCTACTTTCAAACTTTCAAAACTCTGAATTGTACTGACTTTGTCTTCATAATAAAACTGTCTTTCGTGTTTTAACAATTTTTGTTTGACTAGCTGTCAATTTATTCTTTCGAATTTTAAAGTTAGATCTAGCACCGATCCATACCTATACGTCCACGAGAAATACATTCTGTAAAACAAATGCTCGCTCTCTATGGAGAGCACCTATACTGGCTATAGGGTGTTCTCTAGCGGTACGCGTTCCAACGAAAGGGTGTTTGTACTGTATGTAAAAGCATGGTGGTGACTTTGGTCAGAAACTGATGGTTTACGGGAGTGGGAGTGGGCCTTTAATAGTGCCCCTCCATGCCTCAGTATTCCAATGGCACCTTCATTACCCTTTCAAACAAGATTCTCTTCAAAATCAAACCCCTCGGCTCATTTTCAGCAGCGTCTTCAGAGCAAACAGAAGGCGGTGGTAAAACAAATGGGAGAATATTCGATCAGCGCTATGTCCTCGCCATGCCTTGTGTACTCTCCCATAGGTCCCCTCCTATTTTATCCCAGAGTCTGCTGCCCTTTCCGGGCTGTTCTGAGATCGTAGACAGGACAGTGGACAGACATTAATCAGCTTTCAATTCTTCATTATTCCTTGTCAATCCCATGTGAGTCCAGGCAAAGGTGATTCATCTCGGCTTCTTGGGGTCGAAGAGCTCGGTGCGTGCGACGCCTCAGTTTTTCTTCTTCTTCTTCTTCTTCTTCTTCGTTCATGGGCTTAGACTCCCACGTACACTCGTGTTTTTGCACGAGTGGAATTGTACGTGTATGACCGTTTTTACCCCGCCATTTAGGCAGCCATACGCTGCTTTCGGAGGACGCCTCAGTTTGAGTTGATGGGATGTGCAGGTGTGGGTTGAACTGGTGTTCGAATGAATGACTTGCTGCAAGTGTTTCATATTTGTATATTTTGGTTGGGTCTGTCTCCCTCATCTTGCCCTTTTTTCTCAATCGTAAAAAAGTAAATTTTAAGGGGCTTATTGTCCGTCAGGTCTTAATTGCCTATATTGGACATGAATTGGTTTATACGATTCGAGTTTTACGCCCTCACGGCTTTTTGATGTTTGCGTGTTTAGGTGGTATCAGCCATCTGCACTTATGGTAGAATGACCAAGATCTTTAACGTGCCATTGTGGTGACACGGGGGTGGGAGATGGATACCGTCTCTGGGTCTGCACATAAAGTTGACCCGTGTCCGTCCCGGCCCGGATTGGAACCAGCGATCACAAGTCCAGTGCTCGATCACCTGAGCTACCCGGGCCCCCCCTTTCTCAATCGTCTGCATGCATACCCCTTATATACCGCTTTTCGATGCGTACAAGCAGTACAGGGGATGATCGAGATCACCGTTCTCTTCATTACAGTGATTTACGCACACATGAACATCTGTTAGAAATTTCTGTTTCCTGGTAGCACAGCCTTTAAAAAAAAAGCATCTGATTAATGCTTCACAAACAGCGAACATAGAATTCTGAAGAAAAAAATAAAAGTTGATTTGAAATGAATTAATGTATTGTGACCAACAAACATCAGCAGCAGCAACTGTCACATTTATTTTCCTTCCATATCTGCAGAGCTGTCTGGTATCTTCGGTAAAATATGTAATCTCATTTTGTTGTTGTTGATATGGTAGGGTAGTTCTTGATTTTGACCTTGGCAGAATTTACTTGTAGTAATACTTCCTGAAATGACATTTAGAGGTAACTGACACACATGAGTAAATATCTGCAGAGTAAATTCAGCGCACACAAAAATCTTACTCTGCAAAGGAGGCAGACAATATGTTGATTATTGGCATGTGTCTATGTTGAAAGTCATCCCACGTGCCTGGACAGATCTGGTGTGGTCAATGATGACCGCTTGCACGAGAAGGAATGTGTCTTTAAGGAGTAGTTCTTGTTGTTACACCCCCGGTATAGGGGTGTGTATAGGTTTCACTCGATGTGTTTGTTTGTTTGTTTGTTTGTTTGTTTGTTTGTTTGTGTTCGCATATAGATCTCAAGAATGAACGGACCGATCGTCACCAAACTTGGTGAACAGGTTCTATACATTCCTGAGACGGTCCTTACAAAAATTGGGACCAGTCAAACACACGGTTAGGGAGTTATTGGCGGATTAAGATTAAGAGTGACATATTAATGGTCAAAGGGAAATAACTGTCTGTCTGACTGTCTCTCTGTCTCTCTGTTTCTCTGTCTCTCTGACTTCTGACGTCTGACTTCTGACTTCTGACTTCTGACTTCCGACTTCCGACTTCTGACTTCTGACTTCCGACTTCCGACTTCTGACTTCTGACTTCTGACTTCTGACGTCTGACTTCTGACTTCTGACTTCTGACTTCTGACTGTCTCTCTGTCTCTCTGTTTCTCTGTCTCTCTGACTTCTGACGTCTGACTTCTGACTTCTGACCACACTTGTTAGCAGTGCCTGCTCAGTTGGTGGCAGTGAGAATGCTAAGGACGGGGGTGTTTTTCCTACCTCGGAGGAATTTCTTGTTGTTGTTGTAGTTGCTGTTGTTGATGTTGTTGCTGTTGATGCTGCTGGTGTTGTTGTTTTTGTTGTTGTGGTGGTGGTGGTGGTTGTTGATGCTGCTGGTGTTGTTGTTGTTGTTGTCGTTGTCGTCGTTGTTGTTATTGTTGTTTCTCAGTTATTTTTTGGGATAAATTATACCCTACACTCATGTAAATAAAACGAAATTTGAACCAGCTGTCACTCTGCCTCCCAGAACTTTACTTGGAAAGGAACAGTAATCCTGACATCAGTCCTTCATTCTCTCATGCCTACTGATATGACTTGAGCAGAGAGATACGAGCCGAAATTGATGAACAGATAATTGGACCTCTACCACCATGTCCTGATGGACGATACAAAATCTGACTGACAGCTTGATCGGCGCTTTCAGTCAAGTGTGAAGATAACGTCACAATAGTATTTAAAATGCATTACATGTGACGGGATAAGAGACAACTTCTTTTTTTCTTTCGCGGAGGGAGGCGGGGGAAGGGGGACGCGGCCGGAGGGGGGGGTGTAAGCGGAGGTAGGGAGGAGCAGGGAGGGGGGGAGGGGGACGAGGAGGCGAGGAAGACTACAGGGAGATTGGAAGAGTACGGGTTTTTGCAAACGTTCCTCCATACAGGTATCTATCATCCGGTGGTTCCGCAATTCGACTTTTCTCTGACCTTTTCTATAACATTTTATAAGTTTATGTTCTGTGTTATAAGTGTTCGTCTGTCCACTTACAAGACCGCTGGGTCGAAGATCCGTGACTGTTTCGTTTTGTTTTGTCACAATTAACCGTTCCTACAACATATCTTGCTTCTTTTTTTTAAAATTCTTTAATTTCTCTGACCAATTTTTCCGAGCTCCCACTTCCCCATGTAATACGTACGTACATGGATTGCGTACAGCGCGTCGACTGAAACATTGTTGTTATTTTCTTACTGACATTTTAAGCCCACTCTCCTGTCAACACCTTCTGATTTCACCACCTACATCGGCACTCATCTTCGTGTAAAAATAGCCTGAGAGAAAAACATTCTTTCGGGTAAGTTTTGTGCTATCTCTAGTTTCAAAGGTCGACAGGGAAGTACGGAAAACAGGAGACATACAACGCATCCGCCGATGGTGCCTTGTCTAATTCGGTATGCATGACGTGTGGGTCCATGGGTGGAGTTGCTCCAGGCAAAACAGATTGAGAGACTGCAGCAAATTAGTAGATGACCTACTTGACTCAAGCGTCTCAATACTCGAGGGAACATTGACAGAAGTTGCCAAGGAAGTAAGTGCCACTCGCTTACCACACACACACACACACACACACACACACACAAAATATTCTCGTATTTTATTCCGTTAATTGTGACGAGGGAAACATGTTGCATTTTGGAGAAGGATTTGGATTAAGTTCTTCAAAATGTTCATGTGACCTATTGCACGTTTTAAGAGATTACAACAGACTAATCTTGTTTGTTCTTGCAGTATTTATTGTGTCGTGGGTAATCCAGAGTTCTAGATGCATTATGTGTATCCAAGACGTACGTATACGTACCTGTACGTGTAGCTATGACGTCACACGTACACATACTAGAAACGTGGCCCAGATTCACCAGCCCACCCCGAAACTCAACGCATATTATTTCTAATCGCAGACGGTCACATAATGAAAGAAGGCACATTCATGCTCATTGCCGACGTTTCTCTCTGCTGTTTTTTGTGTATGCGGTACGCATACGTGCCTAAGAACTACAATGGTTACTTGGTAAATTGCACGATTTACTTTGACTAAAGCGTGTGTTAATCGGTGTGAATAAATCCACCCACACTCAACTTGTTATTCCTGAAAACAGCACATACAGTTCCGGTATTGTTTGCCAACGCATTTTAATGACGCTTTACTATGCTGATGGTAGCAAGATTAGAAATAAAAACACAATCTCTCTAAATAGAATGCTTGCCACACGTAAAGTTGGCTAGCACGACGCGTAGAGCTTGGCAAACACGGGACTCTGTACAAGCTAAATTTCATGACATTACCCGAACACGTTGCCGTACACGTTCTGAAAAAAATCCTCTTCTAAATAATAAAAAAAACTCTACCCAAGAACGACAAACGTGACGAAATCTCTTGTCAACAGTCTCTTGACACTAGACCAAATCTCTTGTCAACAGTCTCTTGACACTAGACCAAATCTCTTGTCAACAGTCTCTTGACACAAGACCAAATCTCTTGTCAACAGTCTCTTGACACTAGACCAAATCTCTTGTCAACAGTCTCTTGACACTAGACCAAATCTCTTGTCAACAGTCTCTTGACACTAGACCAAATCTCTTGTCAACAGTCTCTTGACACTAGACCAAATCTCTTGTCAACAGTCTCTTGACACAAGACCAAATCGCTTGTCAACAGTCTCTTGACACCAGACCAAATCTCTTGTCAACAGTCTCTTGACACTAGACCAAATCTCTTGTCAACAGTCTCTTGACACAAGACCAAATCTCTTGTCAACAGTCTCTTGACACTAGACCAAATCTCTTGTCAACAGTCTCTTGACACTAGACCAAATCTCTTGTCAACAGTCTCTTGACACTAGACCAAATCTCTTGTCAACAGTCTCTTGACACTAGACCAAACCTCTTGTCAACAGTCTCTTGACACTAGATGAAATCTTGTGTCAACAGTCTCTTGACACTAGACCAAATCTCTTGTCAACAGTCTCTTGACACTAGACCAAATCTCTTGTCAACAGTCTCTTGACACTAGACCAAATCTCTTGTCAACAGCCTCTTGACACTAGACCAAATCTCTTGTCAACAGTCTCTTGACACTAGACCAAATCTCTTGTCAACAGTCTCTTGACACTAGACCAAATCTCTTGTCAACAGTCTCTTGACACTAGACCAAATCTCTTGTCAACAGTCTCTTGACACTAGACCAAATCTCTTGTCAACAGTCTCTTGACACTAGACCAAATCTCTTGTCAACAGTCTCTTGACACTAGACCAAATCTCTTGTCAACAGTCTCTTGACACTAGACCAAATCTCTTGTCAACAGTCTCTTGACACTAGACCAAATCTCTTGTCAACAGTCTCTTGACACTAGACCAACATCAAAGGGACAGTGCTTCTTGTGTTTCCATGCACAGACTCCCTTGGGCTTTTTTTTTAGTCACGCTTCAGTCTTCTTATCGATTTAGAAAATTATCTATATTATAGTTTCATTGACTTTCTTGCAATAAGTTAAACACTGAAATTTTGTGCCGAATTATGTTATTATCATTGTACTGGTAGGTTCGCGT
>NC_090246.1:61485553-61498053 GCF_037325665.1 Littorina saxatilis | reverse complement strand
TTGAAATAGATACCCCTGTGATGATCTATTACTCTGTAATTTAAGACAAACTTCATCCACCCACAAAAACAGAAACAAACATAAAACATTGCGGTTCTAGTGTAGCACAGGAAGTCTTAGATTTCATTCCCTGTCTCGGTGTTTTCAAACGTATATCAAATAACTGTTTGCTTTCCTCGGGGAACAATTAAAAAAAATATTTATGTTATTTATGGAATGTTTATTCAAAACACAATACAAAACTCAGATAATTATTGTATCTATCCATCATAACGGGCACTATGGTGTCTGTAGCCAGTTCTTGCGCCGAGCAACCCTTCTGCAGGGATTCGGAACTTCATATCACGTGTCACATTTGTCGCATTTTTAGCCGCACGTCAGTCGGATTTTGCGATAAACTCCAATAGACATGCTTGTACAAGACTGCAACAGACCATTCTAATAGTTGCAGCATGCGAATAGCTATCTAGTATATGCGACAGACAGATACTTCATGTCCAGCCCTTTATTTCAACCAAATGAACGACACAACTTGTGATGCAAATTGTTACGGGAAAGTCTAGCACACCGTGCAAGTTTGCAACATGCGATTGTCACAAGATACAGCACAGCTCAATGCACCTACTTGGGGGCCCGGGTAGCTCAGGTGGTAGAGCACTGGACTTGTGATCGAAAGGTCGCTGGTTCGAATCCGGGCCGGGACGGACACGGGTCAACTTTATGTGCAGACCCAGAGACGGTATTCATCTCCCACCCCCGTGTCACCACAATGGCACGTTAAAGATCTTGGTCATTCTACCATAAGTGCAGATGGCTGATACCACCTAAACACGCAAACATCAAAAGCCGTGAGGGCGTAAAAACTCGAATCGTATAAACCAATTCATGTCCAATATAGGCAATTAAGACCTGACGGACAATAAGCCCCTTAAAATTTACTTTTTTTGCACCTACTTTTGTCATTCGGCCGTGAAGTAGTATTCATCACGTGTCGAGTTGTATTTATCTTCGAATTTTTTTAAAAGTTTGCATTATTATTATTATTATTAATTAACGAAAAACAGGTACAGAAACTACATGTACACATAATTAATTAATTGTAAAAGTACAGGAAAAGAACCAGCCGCATTTCATGTCAAAGTTGAGCGCATCTTGTGAGCAGTTGATGAGGGCGAGATGACACGTCATATGAACTGATCCAGTGCTGTGTTATACCATGTCTTCTTTCACCCGCTGGAACATGTTCAGCTTGCATGGTGTATCTGGCGCCTGGTCTACAACAAAGCCTCATAGATGTACATAAAAGTACGTTTTACGAAAATCACGAGAAAAAAGTACTGCAACAAAGTTAGGGAGGCCCACAATGAAAATCCAAAATGGCGGCCACAGCCGTGAATTTTTTTTACTTTTCTCCGAAGATTTAAAAGGCTAAATAAATATTTCGAAAACGTCAAACAACTTGCAAGGGTTTTTCCAGTTGCTGTTCTTTTGAATGATTGTTGGTATGTGAACGTCCTGTGTTTGTTTCATGAGTAAAACAAGTCCCGAACTGATCCAGTGCTGTATTATACCATATCGCATATCCACAATAAAATACATGCACTAAAATCAAGAAAATAGCACTACTTCACCTGCTACTTGTCCTCTATTCAAAGCTCCCTCGTGAATCTTGAACTATTTAGTCTCATCCTTGAAAACCATCATGAAGTATTTATTTCAATCGACATCGTAATAGCACCGCTGACGGTGGTCGGAACGTTTCTCTTAATCACCGGTCGAAACATACAGTAAACGCTCCAAGGTTCTACGCACCCGGAAGCTTGGCGGTTTCACATGAAATATTCAGGTTTGATTTCTTGCATATTGATTGCGATTCATAGGACGAGTCACGTTTTGAGATATCAAAGAGTCCGGGCTTTACTTTCTGTGCCATGCTGTTACTGATGTTGATATG
Organism: Littorina saxatilis; assembly: GCF_037325665.1. Classification (NCBI taxonomy): domain Eukaryota; kingdom Metazoa; phylum Mollusca; class Gastropoda; order Littorinimorpha; family Littorinidae; genus Littorina; species Littorina saxatilis. Next base: position 61,496,099 of record NC_090246.1, on the reverse strand, counting down.
GTTTCTTTACCTTCAGGGTGACCGAGAACTTCCCTGTTAACAAAATGTTTCAAATCTCCCTCAGACGTACATTAATCGTTCTTTGGGTTTGAATCATAGTATTGCACAGAAGGAAAGCCTTACGTGCAGACGTCATGGTGTGGAATCTACTCCATCGACAAATAAGATGGCATTTAGCCAATCGAAACTCTAGACCAGAGTTAAGGTTAGGCGTCAGTCTCCTGTCATAGATGTATTAAAATGTCAAATGATTGATCCTTATTCTGGCAGACAGTTGGTCAAGTGAAGCATAACATTTCTGTCGCGACGGACGCCAGGAGTAAAATGGACTGTCTCATTGAATTTGAAGAATATCCAGTCATTGTTATGATGAAACGGTCGAATAACATATTCTGCGATGAATTTTGCTGAAACTCAACTAGACTCTGGATAATTGTGTTCGAACGCAGATGTTTCTATAGATTTAACATACCATCATGCCGATGAAGTGAACCACACCATGAGTGCTCCATTTCAAGACACCTTCCTTCCCGTGTAAACACACACACACACACACACACACACACACACACACACACGCACACACTCACACACACACACACACACGCACACACACACGCACACACATACACGCACAGTCAGGGAGAGCGTCCGTCTCATGAGAATGACGAGTATGTGTAACACAGAAGCCAAGGCCAGGAGTAGAGTGACGTAAACCACGTCAGATCTGTGGAGTGCTTTACTCGGGTTTAAAGGTGGTCGTCTACATTTTTGCTTTTTTTTCTCAATAATCTTGTGGTTAGATTTCGATACAAAATGATGTCAAATGATGAATGAACCATGGGGAAAAAAGTTATAGAAAAAAAATATGTAAAAAAAGATTTTATTTTTGGGTAGCGTGACTCACGCTTCCAATTATTTGTTTTCTGTTTGCTGAGAACATGTGCTTTGCCTAAAAATACTGACCAATCAAATTCATGTCACTATGCTTATAGCCACGCCCAAACAAGTGCAGCAACAGTTTGACACTGGAGCGCTGTCCACGCTTTTTTTTAAACGCACGAAATGCACGGGATTTGAGAGGAGTTTTGCGCTTGGCATTTTCCAAATAAGGATATCCTACTATGAGTACTACGCTGGAATACTACAATGAATTTTCAAACGGCTACACTGGCTTCGTCTTTCCTGATTGAAATATTGTTGATATTTGTAGATAATAGACTCTGCATTTTAATGGTCAAATGGCGATTTTGGTATAGAAATGTAGACAAGGACCTTTAAAGCATTCTCTCATTTGCAAACAGGGTGTTTTCTGCGTAGCGGGAGCCAGTTTGCTGAATTCATTGTATAGATCTACTTAAGTGTCAATTGCGACATCAATTCAGTAACAACATTCAAACTCTCCATAGAAAGCAGCCTGCAGATGATTATTATTATTTTATTTTTTTGCTAATTTTTGGTGTCTTATCCAATTTTCATGGGCTGAAACTCCCACGTACTCTCGTGTTTTTTGCACGTGTGAGATCTTACGTGTTTGACCGTTTGTACCCCGCCGTTTAGGCAGCCATACGCTCGGATTTGGGGGGGACGCATGCTAGGTATTTTCGTGTTTCTATAACCCACCGGACTCTGACATGGATTACATGATATTCCGTGCGCTTTTTCTTATCTAGAAGGGGGATAAGACACTAACAGACCTGCACACAAGTTGGAGGGCCCCAAAGGGGGGGTATCATCCCGATCACGGGAAGGGAAATTTTAGCTTTCACGATCACAGTTACCTTGATTTTTGTTTTCACGATCACGAACACCAGTGGCAAATCACGGTCACGGTAAAAGTTGCATGTACAGAAAGCACGTGTCAAAGTAAACACAACCACACAGTAATTCGCTCCTCTGGATCTATATTGTTTATTCAACACAAAGTGAGAACTGTTGCACTTTTTTATTATTATTTTTTAAATTCTTTTTCATACACACATAGAAATACATATCATGATTTGTAATCAGTAACAAGAATGTTGTTTTCATTGTTTTCTCTCTCTCTCTCTCTCTCTCTCTCTCTCTCTCTCTCTCTCTCTCTCTCTCTCTCTCTCTCTCTCTCTCTCTCTCTCTCCACTCATACACATTCAACTCCCACACCCTCACTCACACACATGCATATATACTTGCACAATTTCACATTTCCAGAGCTAAATCTTGTAAACCCATTTTCTCAAAAACTATTGGGTGGATTGAAATTAAAGTACACGTATGTGTAATGGGTTCTTTATTTTCAACTTTGCCATACAATTTGAGGTACACCATCGCCTGGTTTCATGGCCTTGAAAAACAAACAGGAATGCTACAGGCCCAAAATGTTTTTACCTGAAAGAAGCGCGCAGTGCCAGTGGCGAAGCCACAAGCCTGATCCTGCGAAGCAGGCGAGCCAACTAGGGGGGTCCGGGGGCATGCCCCCCCGGAAATTTTTTCAAAAAACGGTTAAAATCTGTGCAATCTGGTGCATTCTGGGCATCATTTTCAGGGCTGTAATAGTGTTGTGATCTTGTTAAAAATCCCATTTTAGCCTCCCCCCACCACCATTCAACACACCTCCAAACTGGTGAAAACAACACTACTGTGCGCTGGCTTCATTGAGACCGGCGCCCGGTCGCGTTGCGCGATATTCACACGGATCGTTTTTGCGGAAATTTGTCAACTTCACCGGAATAAATTTGACTTTACCGGATTTTGAAAACGGCTTTATCGGATTTCCGGCAATTACCGGAAAAGTAGCATGCCTGACAAAATCCCCAACGAACATGACTTTGATCGTCTTTGACATGAGGATCAAGTGACCCAAACTGGCACGTCTCCCCGCCATTGTTTCCGAATTTAACCCATTGTTGATATTAAAGTTTACAGGCGCTAAAATAAATCCAAGCTTAATGCAAAGAAGCGACAATTAGAATCTATGCCAAGCGTGTCCACGTTGCTGGGATGAAAAACACATTTCTAGTTTCGGTTTTCAATTTTTGGCTACACGCAGACTCGATCTCGAGCCAGTCGAGGTCACACTGAGCGAGTGACAGCCGGACGTGGCAATGTCGACAATGTCAATGATCTCACTCAAACTCAAAGATCTTGAACAAATTTCAAGATCTTTGCCTACATTCAGAACAGTCATAGAGCAACATAGATCAATATACCTTGATATTTCGTCTTCGGAAAGACCGACCCGTAGCCTGACCTTTCCACCAAGGAAGGCATTCTCGCCGCCTGCTTTGGTCTGGCTTGAATCCACAAAATATAACAGAAGTTCGATGACAGTACCGCTGCACGCCATTTTTGATCTTCGAATTCGAATTTGACTGAATGCACTCAAAACTTTTGCACGAAGCCCTTCCATTGGATGAAGTTTGGCAGACTTTTGCAATTTGCCTTCTGATTTGATCTCTTTTTTTGTGTGATTGGTTCTCTTAAAGGGAATTCGAAGCAATCGCTGTCAAAATCATATTTCTGAATGTGTTGTTGCTTCCCTTCAATCGGGATTGGCTCCTTGACGAATTGAGGATCATAGAGTGATACAGCTGTGAAAAATGTACGTTGAAAATAAAATGCTTTGCAATAATGCCCATCACGATCACGAAAACAAATGACGATCACGATCACGAGACTTGATTTTTTTGTCATCACGGATCACGGGCAAAGTCCCATCACGATCACAGAAATGGAAATTTCGGCAATCACGGTCACAGAAAGGTCAAAAAACGCCAATCACGATCACGATTTTAAACCCTTTGGGGCCCTCAAGTTGACCTAGCAGATCTGAAAAATCCCCCTCCTTATCCCAACAGGTGCGGCCGGGGTTCGAACACTCAACCTGCCACATGGGAGCCTGCCGGCGTCTTACCCACTGGGCCATAGCGCTTGTCAGATCTGTTTGTTTGTTTGTTTGCTTAACGCCCAGCCGACCACGAAGGGCCATATCAGGGCGGTGCTGCTTTGACATTTAACGTGCGCCACACACAAGACAGAAGTCGCAGCACAGGCTTCATGTCTCACCCAGTCACATTATTCTGACACCGGACCAACCAGTCCTAGCACTAACCCCATAATGCCAGACGCCAGGCGGAGCAGCCACTAGATTGCCAATTTTAAAGTCTTAGGTATGACCCGGCCGGGGTTCGAACCCACGACCTCCCGATCACGGGGCGGACGCCTTACCACTAGGCCAACCGTGCCGGTGTCAGATCTGTTTCGTTTCACAAGATGGTTTATACGGAAAGGAAGGGATCTTTAAGATACAAGCGATGACACATATTCTTTGTAAGTCCGAACACAACAGAGTCTTGCGGTTCCCATCAGACAATTTATAGAAGCGTTCAGCATAGTTCACCGAGTCAGACGAATCTTATAAATCGCTGTAAAATTCAGACAAGAGATAAGCCGAGTTCCCTGGAGGTAGGAGCTTGATGAAATCACGGTAATGCATTGTGGTATAGGGTGACGATGTGGGTGTATTATTTGATAGGAAGCGGCGAGCAGCAATCTCGGTCCCCCCCCCCCCCCCCCCAAACCCCTGATGATCGATAACTGGGACTCGTGACATCTGCTCGGCTCGTCATCTGCCTCGCTCGGCCTACCGTACCGTACTGCGCCACGTTTCTTCTTCAAATTGCACACAGGCACGCTAGAACACACACACACGCACATAATGTCAAAGTCTCTGCCCCTGCCCCCTCCTCACAACCCCCTCTCGTTTTTGTTTTAGTACTTTTTTGGTTGTTTTTTCTTTCTTTCTTTTTTTTCCACGACTACATCACCTCCGTGACCCCCTCCCCCAACCCCTTAAACATATCCACAACCTCCTGGCCCTCGCTCTCCGCCTCTGATCCGTCCTCTTTTTAAATCCCTTCTTTCTCTTCGGTCAGACTCCCCCCCCCCTTCCAAATCATCACCCCCCTCCCCACCCCCCATCCCGTCCGTATGGGTCCAACTGACGTCCGGACACTACTGTCATAGTGCACTTCAGTTGTAGTCAACACGTGGAGCGGTGTTATACAATACTGATCTCCAGCCAACAAGCTTTTCGACAATATTGAAGCTGATTGCAACTACATGCGCATTTTACTACTTTGCAGCGCTCAGCTAACGAGCATTTTGATAACACTGAAGCTGTGATTGGGCCCACAACCACGCGGGAAGCGCACTTTCCAGTGCTCATCTCTTGGCAACCTAAACAACAATGCTGGCTCAACTCTAACACCACATTTCTTGGACGTTGACAATTTTGGGGAAAGAAAACTACTGGCGCGCTAGCGTTTGCTGTTGGCCTGTGATGACCTCAGTCGCCAGTGTATGTGCACACTAATCAGTCAGTGATTTGTGCAGGCTTTCAGGGTCAGTTCCAGTTCGCGTCTGGCACCCGTGAATTGCCCGAAAATGTCACTATTCGACCTTCGTTTGTTCGGCATGAGAAGTTTTCAGTGGCGAGTTCAGCGAACGTTCACTTGAGGTTTGGGATCCTGCAGTTAAAAGTTTAAAGGTCGGTATCGTTCACGACTAATGCTGTAGGCCTACTACGTACGCGACACGCATTTCTCCCGAATACAATCATGCAAACTGCGTTCTATCGCAACAGGACAACCCTCTGAGTACCCACCATGCATGCTGTGTGCGGTTTCCTGTGTAGACACTGTGTGAAACAGGTTGAAATACGTGATGATAAACAATTGTGAGTGATTCAGGGTTAGCACCTTTATAGCTCATCATTGCACAAGCGCGGCGCGTCCGTGGCAAACAAGATATGATGTGTTGTACTAAACACCTGTTGCCTCACTACGTATACAAACGCTTCGTCAACAAACACATCAATTGCCTGTGGCTAGTTAAAACGCTAAGAGAATGTGCATAGCAAACTGTCATTCCTCCATCTCTCCTCTCTGTTATCGCCCCCCCCCCCCCCCCGCCCCACCTCCACCACGTTCATACTCTACTCTCTTTTATTAGCAAGGGCAACAGGTGGCTGCAATGTAGAGCAGCCGAGAAGTACATTGTTAAACAGAATTCAGTACTCGCAACACACAATATGTTGTCAATATAGGTTCAGTCTATGTTTCGTTCTCGTGCAGTTTCGTCGTCAACGTTCGGGCGTGTGACAAAAACGACCGTGAATCCATTACTCCTGGAGTTTCCATTGCCGTTGCAATAGATGACAATGGAGTGGACAGTAAATACTTTCAGACGTTTGCCATTTAGCACAAGGAGTCAGCCTACGTCTCAACAACAGAGTCATGTTGTTGTGAACTGACAGCGACAGAGAGCGAAGGCGGAGAAGAAATCGGCAAACATTGAGTACGTAGAAACCCATCACGAGAAAGTTGAACAGAAAACGATCATCGTTAAGTACGTGAAGCAGAAAACAATCACGCACAGCCGAAACAGAAAACGATCAGCGTTAAGTACGTGAAACAGAAAACAATCACTCACAGCCGAAACAGAAAACGATCAGCGTTAAGTACGTGCAACAGAAAACAATCACTCACAGCCGAAACAGAAAACGATCAGCGTTAAGTACGTGAAACAGAAAACAATCACTCACAGCCGAAACAGAAAACGATCAGCGTTAAGTACGTGAAACAGAAAACAATCACTCACAGCCGAAACAGAAAACGATCAGCGTTAAGTACGTGAAACAGAATACAATCACTCACAGCCGAAATAGAAAACGATCAGCGTTAAGTACGTGAAACAGAAAATAATCACTCACAGCCGAAATAGAAAACGATCAGCGTTAAGTACGTGAAACAGAAAACAATCACTCACAGCCGAAACAGAAAACGATCAGCGTTAAGTACGTGAAACAGAAAACAATCACTCACAGCCGAAACAGAAAACGATCAGCGTTAAGTACGTGAAACAGAAAATAATCACTCACAGCCGAAACAGAAAACGATCAGCGTTAAGTACGTGAAACAGAAAACAATCACCCATAGCCGAAACAGAAAACGATCACTCATAACACAAACAGAAAACGATCAGTGACAGTGATACAGAAAACAATCACTCATAACCAAAACAAAAAACGATCAGTGAAAGTGATACCGTAAACCATTACTCCTAACGGCCGAATCAGAAAACGATCAGTGAACGTGATACAGAAAACAGTGATTAGAACGGGGCATGTGTTACAGAAAGCAAATCTTATTAATAACAGAGGAGGAAAACGACCAGTGTCGGGAAAGTGATTCAGACAACAATTACAGAGAAGCCGAGCCAGAAAACAACCAGTAACGAACAGAACACGACCAGTGAAAAGCGACACAGGAAACGATTACTAGAAACCGAGACAGAAAACAATAAGTGGAAAGTGAGACAGACACTAATATTACTAATAACCGACACAAACAATCTTCAACAAAAAATGACACCCGAAAAATTACCAATAACCGAGACAGAACACAATCACTGAACAAAACAACGCGAACAAAAAAACAATACCTAGAAACTGAAACAGAAAATACCAAATGAAACTAACAAAGTCAATTACTAATAACCCAAACAGAAAACGATCAATGGAAAACGAATGAGACAGAAGACAATTACGAGCAACATAGACAGAAAACTGTCATGATATAACAAATAAAACTTACGAATAACCGAGGAAGAAAACGAGCAGTCAAAAGTGATCCAGAAAACAATACTCCTAACGAAAACAAAAACGTGACAGAAAACAATTACTGGAAACTGCGACTGCAGACAGCCTCCAGACAATTGTGTTTTTTGTTGTGATCGTTGCATTTTGCTCTCGTTCTTCGGTCATTATATTCCTTATGGGAACGTCGGGACACACAGAAGACGACAACGATACGCTTAGCACTGCTAATTGTGTTGTTTTAACAAGAAGGAGAAGCGATGACATTGCCATGAGATTGGTATGCTTTCCCGGACACACATACTAAGCGTGTGTGCTATGGACATCTGTTGATGGCCTTTTCACCATCATCAACCCAGGTTCACTAAGGGAGGAAAGTGAATCTGTGTATCGTTTCGTGGCGTTCGTTGGTTTGATGGGATGTCTTTATTGAGCGAGCAGCGTAGGAGAGGAGAGGAGAGGAGAGGAGAGGAGTAGAGTTAGTTTAGCATCTTGACAGAATCAGTGTTGTTACGTGCGTGTTTCGGCTCAGTTCACTGTGCATGCGTAGATACACTGTCAAGTTATTGTTGGCGGTGCTCGTGCGGCACTTTTCGGCTGACAGCGGCTTTAGGCCTGAAAAAGGAGTTACAGAGTCTCAGGCAAGTATTTCTTTGTTTTAAATGTTTTATCTGTTTTGTGGAAAATGTCACCAAAACTATTCTTTGCGCTTTTGTTTATTATTGATTGATTGATCGATTGATTCACGTATATATTATTCTGTCACTTTATGTCCTTTGTTTCTCTACTTTTCCCAACCCACTTATCTCTCTCTCTCTCTCTCTCTCTCTCTCTCTCTCTCTCTCTCTCTCCCTCTCTCTCTCTCTCTCTCTCTCCCTCTCTCTCTCTCTCTCTCTGTAGCTGTCGCTGTCTCTCTTTTTCTCTATCTCCCTTCCACTTCGCTTTCTTTCTTCCCCTCTCTCTCTCTCTCTCTCTCTCTCTCTCTCTCTCTCTCTCTCTCTCTCTCTCCCTCTCTCTCTCTCTCTCTCTCTCTCTCTCTCTCTCTCTCTCTCGGCTCTCTCGGCTCTCTCTGTGTCTGTCTGTCTGTCTCTGTCTCTCTTTTTCTCTCTTTTTCTCTCTCTGTCTCTGTCTCTGTCTCTCTCTGTCTCTGTCTCTCTCTTTCTCTTAGTCTCTCTCTCTCTCTCTCTCTCTCTCTCTCTCTCTCTCTCTCTCACTCTCTCTGTTGTGTATACGTTGTCTCTATTTTTGAAAGATTTGTCTTCTTCTTTGCGACCAATACTGTCGCTTCTACGCTGGATAGTTTGTAAATAATATCCATTTATCTTATTCGTACATGTGCAATCTGGCTTTGTCCTTTTTTGCTCAGTGCTTGACAATGAATTTTGAGAAGCCGCGTATTTTTACGTTACACTTTTTTTTTTACTAACAATATGCTTTTCAGCCCAGACAATTACCGTGTAGAAATACCTATTTACACTGTAAACTGGAAAAAGACTAATAGTGTAGTCTGTCCCACAGAAATCCCATATCAGTTTGGCATCGATAGTCGGCGAATCACCGAAACATTTCAAATCGCCGAAAACGTTTGCTGTAATTTTAGTTGCAGAGCTTTTGAAATGTCCCACGGCTATTGAAAGGACTGCCTCAATATAACGAAATTTGCCGAATCTTGTGTGGCCCTTTCAAACAAAATCTGACGAAGACAATAAACCCTAGCAACATTTCTGCCACATAAGGCCGAAAAACAATTTCAAGAATTCCAATGCCAAAAAAAATCACCGGATTTACTAGCTAGACTTACTCTTGTTTGTGTCTTTTCTCTACTCAGAAGTGATGGAGTATTCATACATTACAGAATATACAGCATTGTATTATCCAGAGTTCTCTAGGAATTTGTCTTTTTGAGATTGTGTTTTTTTGAATTTGTCAAAATTCAAGATTTAAGAACAGCAGATGAGGTTTTCTGTGTTATTCAACTCTTTATTAAGCTTCTGTGTCCGCGGGCCTTTGCATTAAGAGCTTTCATCGTTCAGAGAGTATTAAAATATTGAGCAGTCATCGGTATTTTCATACGAGACACATGGCGGGGTTCACACGAATCCGGCTCTACAAGAAGCATGGTAAATTGATTCGATGTCAACAGAGTGTCTCGGGCACACCTCTCGGGTTTCAACAGGGTGTAGGCTTAATTGTCTTGATTTTGCTGTAACCGGGATATAGCGGGGGGGGGGGGGGGGGGGGGGGGGAAGACGTGGGGAGGGGTGTGTGTGGTGTGTGTGTGTGTGTGTGTGTGTGTGTGTGTGTGTGTGTGTGTGTGTGTGTGTGTGTGTGTGTGTGTGTGTGATTGTTTGTGAATTCCGAAAACCTTTTTCTATTTTTTCTCTCGGCTGGATTACATTTGTATAATTTTATACTCGTACCATTACAGTTTGCAATAAAGCTTCATGAATTTATTTTTCTCGTAGAAATCTCCAATGGGCAAAAACCATGTGAAAAGTTCTGGTTTTACCATTTCACGAGGAATAATCCGTAACTTACATGACGGTTAAGAATTTCTACTTTCAAAAAATTCTTTAATTGCATCTTCACTAGGCGCAGGCACATTTGAGTAGTAAAACAGCACTAACAATAAATTTAAAACGTATTGAGGTTGTTTTAGGAATGTTTGTGTGTAGGAGATGCCACAAGACATTCCCGAAAGAATTGAAGGTACTGCTTTTACAATAGTTTCCCCGGACATTTTCTTGTAAACAAGGTGTTGACTCACAGGGACTTTATCCTGCACAGGAATGACTGCAACACCAGCTACTGATGTTACTATCATCCAAAACCATAGTGCATGTGACCAGAAAATACTTGCTTGTATTTTTGTTTATGAATTTCTGTTCATAAAGAGTATACCCGGAGAGT
>NC_090246.1:61466675-61485353 GCF_037325665.1 Littorina saxatilis | reverse complement strand
GTGGTGTGTGTGTGTGTATGTGTGTGTGTGTGTGTGTCTGTCTGTCTGTGTGCTGAATTAATTGTCTAGAGTGCCATACCCTGCACTAACAAAATTACTGCTGCGCAAAGAAAACAATCCGTGGGAAGGACGTTGTCTTTAAAGATATGTTCCTTTTGTAAACCACCGCGGATATGTCTGTGGACTTTTACGTGGAATAAGAGCAGCCCTCCACGTAAAAACACACCTATTCCGCCAGCCTGAGTGTCGTCTGTGCAGAGTTTTGTTTTTCTTTTCTTTGTTTGTTTGCTTGTTTTTTGCTGAATTAATTTTCCAGATTGACATTCGTACGTGTCACTGACAAAATTACTTCTGCAAGTAAAACAGATCCATGGTGTTCCGTCCAGGCGGATCTGTGGCGGATTACAGGATAGCTTACAGGTGGATGGAAAGTAATTTCCAAAAGTGTGTATGTTAAAAATCGTCAATGGATGGTGAATTTGACCAGTTTAAAGCATGGTATCAACACGTGTGTAGGCGAGTGTGAATGTCAGTGTTTTTATTTTAATATCTTTGAAATAGATACCCCTGTGATGATCTATTACTCTGTAATTTAAGACAAACTTCATCCACCCACGAAAACAGAAACAAACATAAAACATTGCGGTTCTAGTGTAGCACAGGAAGTCTTAGATTTCATTCCCTGTCTCGGTGTTTTCGAACGTATATCAAATAACTGTTTGCTTTCCTCGGGGAACAATTAAAAATAAATATTTATGTTATTTATGGAATGTTTATTCAAAACACAATACAAAACTCAGATAATTATTGTATCTATCCATCATAACGGGCACTATGGTGTATGTAGCCAGTTCTTGCGCCGAGCAACCCTTCTGCAGGGATTCGGAACTTCATATCACGTGTCACATTTGTCGCATTTTTAGCTGCACGTCAGTCGGATTTTGCGATAAACTCCAATAGACATGCTTGTGCAAGACTGCAACAGACCATTCTAATAGTTGCAGCATGCGAATAGCTATCTAGTATATGCGACAGACAGATACTTCATGTCCAACCCTTCATTTCAACCAAATGAACGACACAACTTCTGATGCAAATTGTTACGGGAAAGTCTAGCACACCGTGCAAGTTTGCAACATGCGATTGTCACAAGATACAGCAGAGCTGAATGCAACATGCGATTGTCACAAGATACAGCAGAGCTGAATGCACCTACTTGGGGGCCCGGGTAGCTCAGGTGGTAGAGCACTGGACTTGTGATCGAAAGGTCGCTGGTTCGAATCCGGGCCGGGACGGACACGGGTCAACTTTATGTGCAGACCCAGAGACGGTATTCATCTCCCACCCCCGTGTCACCACAATGGCACGTTAAAGATCTTGGTCATTCTACCATAAGTGCAGATGGCTGATACCACCTAAACACGCAAACATCAAAAGCCGTGAGGGCGTAAAAACTCGAATCGTATAAACCAATTCATGTCCAATATAGGCAATTAAGACCTGACGGACAATAAGCCCCTTAAAATTTACTTTTTTTGCACCTACTTTTGTCATTCGGCCGTGAAGTAGTATTCATCACGTGTCGAGTTGTATTTATCTTCGAATTAACTAAAAACAGGTACAGAAACTACATGTACACATAATTAATTAATTTTAAAAATACAAGAAAAGAACCAGCCGCATTTCATGTCAAAGTTGAGCGCATCTTGTAAGCAGTTGATGAGGGCGAGATGACACGTCATATGAACTGATCCAGTGCTGTGTTATACCATGTCTTCTTTCACCCGCTGGAACATGTTCAGCTTGCATGGTGTATCTGGCGCCTGGTCTACAACAAAGCCTCATATATGTACATAAAAGTACGTTTTACGAAAATCACGAGAAAAAAGTAGGCTACTGCAACAAAGTTAGGGAGGCCCACAATGAAAATCCAAAATGGCGGCCACAGCCGTGAATTTTTTTTACTTTTCTCCGAAGATTTAAAAGGCTAAATAAATATTTCGAAAACGTCAAACAACTTGCAAGGGTTTTTCCAGTTGCTGTTCTTTTGAATGATTGTTGGTATGTGAACGTCCTGTGTTTGTTTCATGAGTAAAACAAGTCCCGAACTGATCCAGTGCTGTATTATACCATATCGCATATCCACAATAAAATACGTGCAATAAGATCAAGAAAATAGCACTACTTCACCTGCTACTTGTCCTCTATTCAAAGCTCCCTCGTGAATCTTGAACTATTTAGTCTCATCCTTGAAAACCATCATGAAGTATTTATTTCAATCGACATCGTAATAGCACCGCTGACGGTGGTCGGAACGTTTCTCTTAATCACCGGTCGACACATACAGTAAACGCTCCAAGGTTCTACGCACCCGGAAGCTTGGCGGTTTCACATGAAATATTCAGGTTTGATTTCTTGCGTATTGATTGCGATTCATAGGACGAGTCACGTTTTGAGATATCAAAGACTCCGGGCTTTACTTTCTGTGCCATGCTGTTACTGATGTTGATATGGTTTCTTTACCTTCAGGGTGACCGAGAACTTCCCTGTTAAAAAAATGTTTCAAATCTCCCTCAGACGTACATTAATCGTTCTTTGGGTTTGAAGCATAGTATTGCACAGAAGGAAAGCCTTACGTGCAGACGTCATGGTGTGGAATCTACTCCATCGACAAATAAGATGGCATTTAGCCAATCGAAACTCTAGACCAGAGTTAAGGTTAGGCGTCAGTCTCCTGTCATAGATGTATTAAAATGTCAAATGATTGATCCTTATTCTGGCAGACAGTTGGTCAAGTGAAGCATAACATTTCTGTCGCGACGGACGCCAGGAGTAAAATGGACTGTCTCATTGAATTTGAAGAATATCCAGTCATTGTTATGATGAAACGGTCGAATAACATATTCTGCGATGAATTTTGCTGAAACTCAACTAGACTTTGGATAATTGTGTTCGAACGCAGATGTTTCTATAGATTTAACATACCATCATGCCGATGAAGTGAACCACACCATGAGTGCTCCATTTCAAGACACCTTCCTTCCCGTGTAAACACACACACACACACACACACACACACACACACACACACACACACACACACACACACACACGCACGCACGCACACACACAACCACACACATACACACACAGTCAGGGAGAGCGTCCGTCTCATGAGAATGACGAGTATGTGTAACACAGAAGCCAAGGCCAGGAGTAGAGTGACGTAAACCACATCAGATCTGTGGAGTGCTTTACTCGGGTTTAAAGGTGGTCGTCTACATTTTTGCTTTTTTTTCTCAATAATCTTGTGGTTAGATTTCGATACAAAATTATGTCAAATGATGAATGAACCATGGGGGAAAAAGTTATAGAAAAAAAATAAGTAAAAAAAGATTTTATTTTTGGGTAGCGTGACTCACGCTTCCAATTATTTGTTTTCTGTTTGCTGAGAACATGTGCTTTGCCTAAAAATACTGACCAATCAAATTCATGTCACTATGCTTATAGCCACGCCCAAACAAGTGCAGCAACAGTTTGACACTGGAGCGCTGTCCACGCTTTTTTTTAAACGCACGAAATGCACGGGATTTGAGAGGAGTTTTGCGCTTGGCATTTTCCAAATAAGGATATCCTACTATGAGTACTACGCTGGAATATTACAATGAATTTTCAAACGGCTACACTGGCTTCGTCTTTCCTGATTGAAATATTGTTGATATTTGTAGATAATAGACTCTGCATTTTAATGGTCAAATGGCGATTTTGGTATAAAAATGTAGACAAGGACCTTTAAAGCATTCTCTCATTTGCAAACAGGGTGTTTTCTGCGTAGCGGGAGCCAGTTTGCTGAATTCATTGTATAGATCTACTTAGGTGTCAATTGCGACATCAATTCAGTAACAACATTCAAACTCTCCATAGAAAGCAGCCTGCAGATGATTATTATTATTTTATTTTTTTTGCTAATTTTTGGTGTCTTATCCAATTTTCATGGGCTGAAACTCCCACGTACTCTCGTGTTTTTTGCACGTGTGAGATCTTACGTGTTTGACCGTTTGTACCCCGCCGTTTAGGCAGCCATAAGCTCGGATTTGGGGGGGACGCATGCTAGGTATTTTCGTGTTTTTATAACCCACCGGACTCTGACATGGATTACATGATATTCCGTGCGCTTTTTCTTATCTAGAAGGGGGATAAGACACTAACAGACCTGCACACAAGTTGGAGGGCCCCAAAGGGGGGGTATCATCCCGATCACGGGAAGGGAAATTTTAGCTTTCACGATCACAGTTACCTTGATTTTTGTTTTCACGATCACGAACACCAGTGGCAAATCACGGTCACGGTAAAAGTTGCATGAACAGAAAGCACGTGTCAAAGTAAACACAACCACACAGTAATTCGCTCCTCTGGATCTATATTGTTTATTCAACACAAAGTGAGAACTGTTGCACTTTTTTATTATTATTTTTTAAATTCTTTTTCATACACACATAGAAATACATATCATGATTTGTAATCAGTAACAAGAATGTTGTTTTCATTGTTTTCTCTCTCTCTCTCTCTCTCTCTCTCTCTCTCTCTCTCTCTCTCTCTCTCTCTCTCTCTCTCTCTCTCTCTCTCCACTCATACACATTCAACTCCCACACCCTCACTCACACACATGCATATATACTTGCACAATTTCACATTTCCAGAGCTAAATCTTGTAAACCCATTTTCTCAAAAACTATTGGGTGGATTGAAATTAAAGTACACGTATGTGTAATGGGTTCTTTGTTTTCAACTTTGCCATACAATTTGAGGTACACCATCGCCTGGTTTCATGGCCTTGAAAAACAAACAGGAATGCTACAGGCCCAAAATGTTTTTACCTGAAAGAAGCGCGCAGTGCCAGTGGCGAAGCCACAAGCCTGATCCTGCGAAGCAGGCGAGCCAACTAGGGGGTCCGGGGGCATGCCCCCCCGAACATTTTTTCAAAAAACGGTTAAAATCTGTGCAATCTGGTGCATTCTGGGCATCATTTTCAGGGCTGTAATAGTGTTGTGATCTTGTTAAAAATCCCATTTTAGCCTCCCCCCACCACCATTCAACACACCTCCAAACTGGTGAAAACAACACTACTGTGCGCTGGCTTCATTGAGACCGGCGCCCGGTCGCGTTGCGCGATATTCACACGGATCGTTTTTGCGGAAATTTGTCAACTTCACCGGAATAAATTTGACTTTACCGGATTTTGAAAACGGCTTTATCGGATTTCCGGCAATTACCGGAAAAGTAGCATACCTGACAAAATCCCCAACGAACATGACTTTGATCGTCTTTGACATGAGGATCAAGTGACCCAAACTGGCACGTCTCCCCGCCATTGTTTCCGAATTTAACCCATTGTTGATATTAAAGTTTACAGGCGCTAAAAATAAATCCAAGCTTAATGCAAAGAAGCGACAATTAGAATCTATGCCAAGCGTGTCCACGTTGCTGGGATGAAAAACACATTTCTAGTTTCGGTTTTCAATTTTTGGCTACACGCAGACTCGATCTCGAGCCAGTTGAGGTCACACTGAGCGAGTGACAGCCGGACGTGGCAATGTCGACAATGTCAACGATCTCACTCAAGCTCAAAGATCTTGAACAAATTTCAAGATCTTTGCCTACATTCAGAACAGTCATAGAGCAACATAGATCAATATACCTTGATATTTCGTCTTCGGAAAGACCGACCCGTAGCCTGACCTTTCCACCAAGGAAGGCATTCTCGCCGCCTGCTTTGGTGTGGCTTGAATCCACACAATATAACAGAAGTTCGATGACAGTACCGCTGCACGCCATTTTTGATCTTCGAATTCGAATTTGACTGAATGCACTCAAAACTTTTGCACGAAGCCCTTCCATTGGATGAAGTTTGGCAGACTTTTGCAATTTGCCTTCTGATTTGATCTCTTTTTTTTGTGTGATTGGTTCTCTTAAAGGGAATTCGAAGCAATCGCTGTCAAAATCATATTTCTGAATGTGTTGTTGCTTCCCTTCAATCGGGATTGGCTCCTTGACGAATTGAGGATCATAGAGTGATACAGCTGTGAAAAATGTACGTTGAAAATAAAATGCTTTGCAATAATGCCCATCACGATCACGAAAACAAATGACGATCACGATCACGAGACTTGATTTTTTTGTCATCACAGATCACGGCCAAAGTCCCATCACGATCACAGAAATGGAAATTTCGGCAATCACGGTCACAGAAAGGTCAAAAAACGCCAATCACGATCACGATTTTAAATCCTTTGGGGCCCTCAAGTTGACCTAGCAGATCTGAAAAATCCCCCTCCTTATCCCAACAGGTGCGGCCGGGGTTCGAACACTCAACCTGCCACATGGGAGCCTGCCGGCGTCTTACCCACTGGGCCATTGCGCTTGTCAGATCTGTTTGTTTGTTTGTTTGCTTAACGCCCAGCCGACCACGAAGGGCCATATCAGGGCGGTGCTGCTTTGACATTTAACGTGCGCCACACACAAGACAGAAGTCGCAGCACAGGCTTCATGTCTCACCCAGTCACATTATTCTGACACCGGACCAACCAGTCCTAGCACTAACCCCATAATGCCAGACGCCAGGCGGAGCAGCCACTAGATTGCCAATTTTAAAGTCTTAGGTATGACCCGGCCGGGGTTCGAACCCACGACCTCCCGATCACGGGGCGGACGCCTTACCACTAGGCCAACCGTGCCGGTGTCAGATCTGTTTCGTTTCACAAGATGGTTTATACGGAAAGGAAGGGATCTTTAAGATACAAGCGATGACACATATTCTTTGTAAGTCCGAACACAACAGAGTCTTGCGGTTCCCATCAGACAATTTATAAAAGCGTTCAGCATAGTTCACCGAGTCAGACGAATCTTATAAATCGCTGTAAAATTCAGACAAGAGATAAGCCGAGTTCCCTAGAGGTAGGAGCTTGATGAAATCACGGTAATGCATTGTGGTATCGGGTGACGATGTGGGTGTATTATTTGATAGGAAGCGGCGAGCAGCAATCTCGGTCCCCCCCCCCCCCCCCCAAACCCCTGATGATCGATAACTGGGACTCGTGACATCTGCTCGGCTCGTCATCTGCCTCGCTCGGCCTACCGTACCGTACTGCGCCACGTTTCTTCTTCAAATTGCACACAGGCACGCTAGAACACGCACACACGCACATAATGTCAAAGTCTCTGCCCCTGCCCCCTCCTCACAACCCCCTCTCGTTTTTGTTTTAGTACTTTTTTGGTTGTTTTTTCTTTCTTTCTTTTTTTTCCACGACTACATCACCTCCGTGACCCCCTCCCCCAACCCCTTAAACATATCCACAACCTCCTGGCCCTCGCTCTCCGCCTCTGATCCGTCCTCTTTTTAAATCCCTTCTTTCTCTTCGGTCAGACTCCCCCCCCCCCTTCCCAAATCATCACCCCCCCCTCCCCACCCCCCATCCCGTCCGTATGGGTCCAACTGACGTCCGGACACTACTGTCATAGTGCACTTCAGTTGTAGTCAACACGTGGAGCGGTGTTATACAATACTGATCTCCAGCCAACAAGCTTTTCGACAATATTGAAGCTGATTGCAACTACATGCGCATTTTACTACTTTGCAGCGCTCAGCTAACGAGCATTTTGATAACACTGAAGCTGTGATTGGGCCCACAACCACGCGGGAAGCGCACTTTCCAGTGCTCATCTCTTGGCAACCTAAACAACAATGCTGGCTCAACTCTAACACCACATTTCTTGGACGTTGACAATTTTGGGGAAAGGAAACTACTGGCGCGCTAGCGTTTGCTGTTGGCCTGTGATGACCTCAGTCGCCAGTGTATGTGCACACTAATAAGTCAGTGATTTGTGCAGGCTTTCAGGGTCAGTTCCAGTTTGCGTCTGGCACCCGTGAATTGCCCGAAAATGTCACTATTCGACCTTCGTTTGTTCGGCATGAGAAGTTTTCAGTGGCGAGTTCAGCGAACGTTCACTTGAGGTTTGGGATCCTGCAGTTAAAAGTTTAAAGGTCGGTATCGTTCACGACTAATGCTGTAGGCCTACTACGTACGCGACACGCATTTCTCCCGAATACAATCATGCAAACTGCGTTCTATCGCAACAGGACAACCCTCCGAGTACCCACCATGCATGTTGTGTGCGGTTTCCTGTGTAGACACTGTGTGAAACAGGTTGAAATACGTGATGATAAACAATTGTGAGTGATTCAGTGTTAGCACCTTTATAGCTCATCATTGCACAAGCGCGGCGCGTCCGTGGCAAACAAGATATGATGTGTTGTACTAAACACCTGTTGCCACACTACGTATACAAAAGCTTCGTCAACAAACACATCAATTGCCTGTGGCTAGTTAAAACGCTAAGAGAATGTGCATAGCAAACTGTCATTTCTCCCTCTGTCCTCTCTGTTATCGCCCCCCTCTCCCCCCGCCCCACCTCCACCACGTTCATACTCTACTCTCTTTTATTAGCAAGGGCAACAGGTGGCTGCAATGTAGAGCAGCCGAGAAGTAGGCTACATTGTTAAACAGAATTCAGTACTCGCAACACACAATATGTTGTCAATATAGGTTCAGTCTATGTTTCGTTCTCGTGCAGTTTCGTCGTCAACGTTCGGGCGTGTGACAAAAACGACCGTGAATCCATTACTCCTGGAGTTTCCATTGCCGTTGCAATAGATGACAATGGAGTGGACAGTAAATACTTTCAGACGTTTGCCATTTAGCACAAGGAGTCAGCCTACGTCTCAACAACAGAGTCATGTTGTTGTGAACTGACAGCGACAGAGAGCGAAGGCGGAGAAGAAATCGGCAAACATTGAGTTCGTAGAAACCCATCACGAGAAAGTTGAACAGAAAACGATCATCGTTAAGTACGTGAAGCAGAAAACAATCACTCACAGCCGAAACAGAAAACGATCAGCGTTAAGTACGTGAAACAGAAAACAATCACTCACAGTCGAAACAGAAAACGATCAGCGTTAAGTACGTGCAACAGAAAACAATCACTCACAGCCGAAACAGAAAACGATCAGCGTTAAGTACGTGAAACAGAAAACAATCACTCACAGCCGAAACAGAAAACGATCAGCGTTAAGTACGTGAAACAGAAAACAATCACTCACAGCCGAAACAGAAAACGATCAGCGTTAAGTACGTGAAACAGAATACAATCACTCACAGCCGAAATAGAAAACGATCAGCGTTAAGTACGTGAAACAGAAAATAATCACTCACAGCCGAAATAGAAAACGATCAGCGTTAAGTACGTGAAACAGAAAACAATCACTCACAGCCGAAACAGAAAACGATCAGCGTTAAGTACGTGAAACAGAAAACAATCACTCACAGCCGAAACAGAAAACGATCAGCGTTAAGTACGTGAAACAGAAAATAATCACTCACAGCCGAAACAGAAAACGATCAGCGTTAAGTACGTGAAACAGAAAACAATCACCCATAGCCGAAACAGAAAACGATCACTCATAACACAAACAGAAAACGATCAGTGACAGTGATACAGAAAACAATCACTCATAACCAAAACAAAAAACGATCAGTGAAATTGATACAGTAAACCATTATTCCTAACCGAATCAGAAAACGATCAGTGAACGTGATACAGAAAACAGTGATTAGAACGGGGCATGTGTTACAGAAAGCAAATCTTATTAATAACAGAGGAGGAAAACGACCAGTGTCGGGAAAGGGATTCAGACAACAATTACAAGAAGCCGAGCCAGAAAACAACCAGAAACGAACAGAACACGACCAGTGAAAAGCGACACAGGAAACGATTACTAGAAACCGAGACAGAAAACAATAAGTGGAAAGTGAGACAGACACTAATATTACTAATAACCGACACAAACAATCTTCAACAAAAAATGACACCCGAAAAATTACCAATAAACGAGACAGAACACAATCACTGAACAAAACAACGCGAACAAAAAAACAATAACTAGAAACTGAAACAAAAAATGCCAAATGAAACTAACAAAGTCAATTACTAATAACCCAAACAGAAAACGATCAATGGAAAGCGAATGAGACAGAAGACAATTACGAGCAACATAGACAGAAAACTATCATGATATAACAAATAAAACTTACGAATAACCGAGGAAGAAAACGAGCAGTCAAAAGTGATCCAGAAAACAATACTCCTAACGAAAACAAAAACGCGACAGAAAACAATTACTGGAAACTGCGACTGCAGACAGCCTCCAGACAATTGTGTTTTTTGTTGTGATCGTTGCATTTTGCTCTCGTTCTTCGGTCATTATATTCCTTATGGGAACGTCGGGACACACAGAAGACGACAACGATACGCTTAGCACTGCTAATTGTGTTGTTTTAACAAGGAGAAGCGATGATATTGCCATGAGATTGGTATGCTTTCCCGGACACACATACTAAGCGTGTGTGCTATGGACATCTGTTGATGGCCTTTTCACCATCATCAACCCAGGTTCACTAAGGGAGGAAAGTGAATCTGTGTATCGTTTCGTGGCGTTCGTTGGTTTGATGGGATGTCTTTATTGAGCGAGCAGCGTAGGAGAGGAGAAGAGAGGAGAGGAGAGGAGTAGAGTTAGTTTAGCATCTTGACAGAATCAGCGTTGTGACGTGCGTGTTTCGGCTCAGTTCACTGTGCATGCGTAGATACACTGTCAAGTTATTGTTGGTGGTGCTCGTGCGGCACTTTTCGGCTGACAGCGGCTTTAGGCCTGAAAAAGGAGTTACAGAGTCTCAGGCAAGTATTTCTTTGTTTTAAATGTTTTATCTGTTTTGTGGAAAATGTCACCAAAACTATTCTTTGCGCTTTTGTTTATTATTGATTGATTGATCGATTGATTCACGTATATATTATTCTGTCACTTTATGTCCTTTGTTTCTCTACTTTTCCCAACCCACTTATCTCTCTCTCTCTCTCTCTCTCTCTCTCTCTCACTCTCTCTCTCTCTCTCTCTCTCTCTCTCTCTCTCTCTCTCTCTCTCTCTCTCTCTCTCTCTGTAGCTGTCGCTGTCTCTCTTTTTCTCTATCTCCCTTCCACTTCGCTTTCTTTCTTCCCCTCTCTCTCTCTCTCTCTCTCTCTCTCTCTCTCTCTCTCTCTCTCTCTCTCCCTCTCTTTCTCTCTCTCTCTCTCTCTCTCTCTCTCTCTCTCTCTCGGCTCTCTCGGCTCTCTCTGTGTCTGTCTGTCTGTCTCTGTCTCTCTTTTTCTCTCTTTTTCTCTCTCTGTCTCTGTCTCTGTCTCTCTCTGTCTCTGTCTCTCTCTTTCTCTTAGTCTCTCTCTCTCTCTCTCTCTCTCTCTCTCTCTCTCTCTCTCTCTCTCACTCTCTCTGTTGTGTATACGTTGTCTCTATTTTTGAAAGATTTGTCTTCTTCTTTGCGACCAATACTGTCGCTTCTACGCTGGATAGTTTGTTAATATCCATTTATCTTATTCGTACATGTGCAATCTGGCTTTGTCCTTTTTTGCTGCTTGACAATGAATTTTGAGAAGCCGCGTATTTTTACGTTACACTTTTTTTTTTTTACTAACAATATGCTTTTCAGCCCAGACAATTACCGTGTAGAAATATCTATTTACACTGTAAACTGGAAAAAGACTAATAGTGTAGTCTGTCCCACAGAAATCCCATATCAGTTTGGCATCGATAGTCGGCGAATCACCGAAACATTTCAAATCGCCGAAAACGTTTGCTGTAATTTTAGTTGCAGAGCTTTTGAAATGTCCCACGGCTATTGAAAGGACTGCCTCAATATAACGAAATTTGCCGAATCTTGTGTGGCCCTTTCAAACAAAATCTGACGAAGACAATAAACCCTAGCAACATTTCTGCCACATAAGGCCGAAAAACAATTTCAAGAATTCCAATGCCAAACAAATTCACCGGATTTACTAGCTAGACTTACTCTTGTTTGTGTCTTTTCTCTACTCAGAAGTGATGGAGTATTCATACATTACAGAATATACAGCATTTTATTATCCAGAGTTCTCTAGGAATTTGTCTTTTTGAGATTGTGTTTTTTTGAATTTGTCAAAATTCAAGATTTAAGAACAGCAGATGAGGTTTTCTGTGTTATTCAACTCTTTATTAAGCTTCTGTGTCCGCGGGCCTTTGCATTAAGAGCTTTCATCGTTCAGAGAGTATTAAAATATGGAGCAGTCATCGGTATTTTCGTACGAGACACATGGCGGGGTTCACACGAATCCGGCTCTACCAGAAGCATGGTAAATTGATTCGATGTCAACAGAGTGTCTCGGGCACACCTCTCGGGTTTCAACAGGGTGTAGGCTTAATTGTCTTGATTTTGCTGTAACCGGGATATAGCGGGGGGGGGGGGGGGGGGGGGAAGACGTGGGGGAGGGTGTGTGTGTGTGTGTGTGTGTGTTATGTGTGTGTGTGTGTGTGTGTGTGTGTGTGTGTGTGTGTGTGTGTGTGTGTGTGTGATTGTTTGTGAATTCCAAAAACCTTTTTCTATTTTTTCTCTCGGCTGGATTACATTTGTATAATTTTATACTCGTACCATTACAGTTTGCAATAAAGCTTCATGAATTTATTTTTCTCGTAGAAATCTCCAATGGGCAAAAACCATGTGAAAAATTGTGGTTTTACCATTTCACGAGGAATAATCCGTAACTTACATGACGGTTAAGAATTTCTACTTACAAAAAATTATTTAATTGCATCTTCAATAGGCGCAGGCACATTTGAGTAGTAAAACAGCACTAACAATAAATTTAAAACGTATTGAGGTTGTTTTAGGAATGTTTGTGTGTAGGAGATGCCACAAGACATTCCCGAAAGAATTGAAGGTACTGCTTTTACAATAGTTTCCCCGGACATTTTCTTGTAAACAAGGTGTTGACTCACAGGGACTTTATCCTGCACAGGAATGACTGCAACACCAGCTACTGATGTTACTATCATCCAAAACCATAGTGCATGTGACCAGAAAATACTTGCTTGTATTTTTTGTTATGAGTTTCTGTTCATAAAGAGTATACCCGGAGAGTAACGTACACGACGTTTTTGAACGTATTTATTTCTCTCAGGACTAGGAGCTACAAGTAATATGCATGTATTGATGTGCCTCAATGAGCTAACGGCGGACCATAGCAGGGACGAGTACTGTTTAGCTTTTATATCTTTTTGTATAAGCTGCAGCTGGGACACCCAGATAATAAAAATTTAAATGGTCGCTTCTTATGAACGTAGTTTTGGGAGCGCTGCTTCCAACATTTGAGGCGAAGGAAAGTCTCTTACCCTGTAGGTTAATGTGCAAGGTTTGCGGTGTTCAGGCTCTGCAAACTTGACACTGAGCAATGGTAGCAGAAACATTCTTTTGTTCGCTTTTTGGTTCTAATTCCGGGGGATAAATACCATCCGTAAATAGGAAATCCCTATCGAGAGCTGTTGGAAAAGGTTGAAACTTGCAATGCAATCGTTTCTAGGGAAGCATTTTAAAGAATATAAATCAAAAATTGGGTTTGGCATCAAGACAATCAAAACCCTAAAGATGTTGTGTTCTGTGTCTCTGGTCGGTAAGCTGGTTGCTTGATTGGTTGAAATGATGTTGTTAACCCATGCACAAATCTTGGCAGATCCGTTGAGGATGACACAATGGCTTACATCAGAAGGACGACGCCTTTCAAATTCTCTGACTCTAACATTGACACCAGAAAGGATGTGTGTTAGAAGCCAAACGAAAGACATGAAACTTAGACACGTTGAAAGTTCAGTGACCCTCAGAAGCTGGTACTGTCCGCCTGAAATAAAAACGGACTCTTCTTTTTCCAACAAGTGAGTGCGGTCTTTGCAGGTTCGTGACATCTGATGCTGTGGGGGGGTCGATACTCGTTCAAGTTTTTCTCTAGTGTTGACATTTTCATTAACGGTGTGTGTGTGTGTGTGTGTGTGTGTGTGTGTGTGTGTGTGTGTGTGTGTGTGTGTGTGTGTGTGTGTGTCCCGCCCTCTCTCTCTCTCCTCTCTCTCTCTCTCTCCCCCCCCCCACTCTCTCTCCTCTCCCCCCCACTCTCTCTCTCTCTCTCTCTCCTCTCTCTCTCTCTCCTCTCTCTCTCTCTCTCTCTCTCTCTCCCCCCACTCTCTCTCCTCTCTCTCTCTCTCTCTCTCCTCTCTCTCTCTCTCCCCTCTCTCTCTCTCTCTCTCTCTCTCTCTCCCCCCCACTCTCTCCCCCCCGACTCTCTCTCACCTCACACCTCTCTCTTTCTTTCTTTCTTTCTTTCTTTCTGTTGGTCTCTCTATGTCTGTCTGTCTGACTGTCTGTCTCTATTTCTGTCTGTCTGTCTGTCTCTGTCTTTGTCTCTCACTTTCTCTGCCAAATGCCGATTTTAGTTGAAATATGATTTGTTCCAGTTTCAAAGCTCATATTTTCGTACACTTTGCTAGTTTTCAGCACGTGTGCTTTTGTTTTGAATGTAGGTACATTTTCACAGTCGCCAACAGTTTACAATCTAACACTGGTTAAGAATGTAATGCATTTAGGCGTACTGTGATTTGTTTTCCCCACAGACAGAACTTGATTGATAGAACTGTGACACGTGAGAAGATGTTTGGAGAAAGTGCAATCGCGTCCAAACAGGATTTATATCTAAGGTCTATTATCAGGTCAAAATAAGCACAGAAACAAATAAATTTAAAAAAAACGGAGTATTAACTGTGATATGCAAGAGGATGTTTGAGAAAAAAATTTCGACCGTACCCAGACAAGATTTATGTCTAAAGTCTAGTAAAAGTAATGACATCCATAAATGAAAGCCCACGCCTTTAAAGGCTGCCATATACGTAGCGTTCATTAATTAATTCATATTGTTTACATGTGCCAATAATGTTATAAAACTGTACCTAAGGGGATATAATAACGATTGGCTGTAGCTTTCGAACACAGAAAAAATTATTTCAGTATTGCAAAGTGGTGTTGATAGTGTCGAATGTAAACAGAACAGTCTCAAAGTGAAAGTGGATGTTTTCCGGAAATTGCGAAGTTAACAAGAATACAGAAAAGCGCGCTTTCCTGCTTAGCACAATACGCTACCGCGCTAATCTGGCGTGTCAATATCACTACGTTTTGCACGTGGAAGGTGAGCGATTTCCTTTACGCGGGGATTGACGAAGCTGCACTGTCTGTCGGTCTAAAAATAGCCCAAGTCCTGGAGAACTGTTGCTAACCATAGCAATAAAAAATTAATTATTTCTCGTAATTGGTAAGGACTTCAAACCTAAAACTTTGCAGGAAGCTTTATTTTTTCATCCCCGCAACGATGGGAAAAGCCCTGGAAGTAATTAAACTAATTAAATAGGACTATATGTCAGCCTTTAAAGACACAGTCCTTCCCTTGAAAACAGTTCAGCTCACCATCTCAGATCTGACCAGGCTCTTACATGGGTTAAGACCATCCCTCCACTTGGTCACATACCAAACATAAACAGCGTGGATGCTTCCTGTGGGAATTTTTTATGAATTAATTTCGTAAAAGCCACTCAAAGAATCAATTCAACAAAACATTCTACATGTTGATTTTTGGTATGTTTCCAAGTGGAGGGACGGTCTTATTTTATGTACAAGCCTGACTAGACCTGGGATGGTGAACCCAACTGCTTTCAAGAGAAGGAGTGTGCCCTTCAACTAGGCGATCCAAGTGGATGTTTGAAGAATATTGCAACCCTGTATATAGAAAGAATTTATTGCTAATGTCAAGACAAAATAAGAACATACACAAACCAAAGCAAAAAATTGAACTTTTAGATGCCGGGGGCTGTTTGAAGATTGTGTAACCCTGCCCAGATAGGATGTATTTCAAAGGCCCATTATCAAGTCAAAATAAGTACATACAAAAATGAAACCCCTAACATTTAACGATGAGATGTGAGAGAACGTTTGAAGAATGTGCAATGTTATCCAGGGAGGAAGTGCGTCACGAAGCAGGATGAAGACCAAAGGGTGTTTGTACTGCAGCTGCCTTGGTGATGTAAGACGTTGACTTCTGATTGTGTGCACGGTGTGATTGATTGATTGATTGATCGATTGATTTGTGTGTGTGTGTTTGTTTGTGTGTGTGTGTGTTTGTGTGTGTGTGTTTGTGTGTGTGTGTGCGTGTGTGTGTGTGTGTATGTGTGTGTGTGTGTGTGTGTGTGTGTGTGTGTGTGTGTGTGTGAGTGTGTACGTGTGTGTGTGTGTGTGTGGTGATGTTTGAATGAGGAAGTGCGTCAAGAAGTAGACCAAAAGGTGCAGCTGTTTTCGCTTCTGATAGAGTGCACGGTTTGATTGATTGATTGATTGATTGATTGATTGATTGTGTGTGTGTGTGCGTGCGTGCGTGCGTGCGTGCGTGCGTGTGTGTGTGCGTGCGTGCGTGCGTGTGTGTGTGGGTCTGTCTGTCTGTCTGTCTGTCTCTCTGTCCAATATAAAGACCATTGGGTCGATTTACTTGTGAACATCTTGTTTTGTCATAAATTAAAAGTTTCAATAACTAACCTTTCTGGGGTTGGGTTTTTTTCCCCGGTTTTTTTTTCTTCTCGATTTTGGAAGGTCAAGAGCAAAACAAACATAGAAGTACAGCCTCCCCCTACGCAAAATTAATAAATGATATGAATAGAAAATATGAATATCTTTTTAATTTGTAAAGACAACTAAAGCATCAAAGAACAAAACAGAACAATAATATATATACCAAGGGCACAATAAAAATCCTTTTTGTAACACAGTATGAATGCATCATATCTTCCCTGTTGTTGACGGTCGTGTTCGATAGCGTGCGACATTAATGTAACCAAACATACATCAGCTGGGATGAGTCACAGGGAATTTGTTACAAACACCTGTGACCGATCGTTTCTAATAGTCAGGCAAAAGCAGAGAGAGGGCGAGTAAGAGAGAGAGAGAGAGAGAGAGAGGGAGAGAGAGAGAGAGAGAGAGAGAGAGAGAGAGAGAGAGAGAGAGAGAGAGAGAGAGAGAGAGAGAGAGAGAGAGAGATTGAATTGAATTGAATTGAATTGAATTGAATTGAACTTTATTTAACAAGGATTAAGATTTAAGGCTACGCCCTTTCTTACAATCTGTCCTTGGGACGCATAGACACACAATGATAAAATAAACAAAATAAAAAATATAAAAAGTTAACAACAAAAGGAGGTCGTAAAACCTAAACTCGTGATGATAAAGATGACGATGATGATGATAATGATGATGATGATGATGATGATGATGATGATGATGATGATGATGATGATGATGATGATGATGATGATGATGATGATAAGGCATGAAGAGCATACACATGTGGTTATTCATAAAATCAAATGCATACTATGCAGGTAATTATGCATACAAGCTGGTAGCAATGGAGCATGTAGCAATAGTACAACAAAACTATGTTCAGATTATAAAATGCACAGCATATTTTTGACATAATACTAAGTGTGGTAAATCGAAACACGTTAAACTACTCAGACATGAAGTGTTTTTTAACACATTTTTTAAAACTTGTTAATGACTTTAAGTGCTTGAATGACGATGGAAGTGAATTCCAGACTGATGTACCCGAAAAAGCAAGACTGGTCTTATAAAGGTCAATTCGTGGAATCGGTGGGATCAAGTTGACAGACCCATATCTGTCGGTAGCTTTTTGACTCACATGCGAAGCAAAAGTGAGTCTATGTACTCACCCGAGTCGTCCGTCCGTCCGTCCTGGCGTCCGTCCGTCCGTCCGTCCGGAAAACTTTAACGTTGGATATTTCTTGGACACTATTCAGTCTATCAGTACCAAATTTGGCAAGATGGTGTATGATGACAAGGCCCCAAAAAACATACATAGCATCTTGACCTTGCTTCAAGGTCAAGGTCGCAGGGGCCATAAATGTTGTCTAAAAAACAGCTATTTTTCACATTTTTCCCATTTTCTCTGAAGTTTTTGAGATTGAATACCTCACCTATATATGATATATAGGGCAAAGTAAGCCCCATCTTTTGATACCAGTTTGGTTTATCTTGCTTCAAGGTCAAGGTCACAGGAGCTCTTCAAAGTTGGATTGTATACATATTTTGAAGTGACCTTGACCCTGAACTATGGAAGATAACTGTTTCAAACTTAAAAATTATGTGGGGCACATATTATGCTTTCATCATGAGACACATTTGGTCACATATGATCAAGGTCAAGGTCACTTTGACCCTTATGAAATGTGACCAAAATAAGGTAGTGAACCACTAAAAGTGACCATATCTCATGGTAGAAAGAGCAAATAAGCACCATTGTATTTCCTATGTCTTGAATTAACAGCTTTGTGTTGCATGACCTTGGATGACCTTGACCTTGGGTCAAGGTCACATGTATTTTGGTAGGAAAAATGTGTAAAGCAGTTCTTAGTGTATGATGTCATTGCTAGGTTTAGCTGAAGGTCAAGGTCATGTAAAGGTCAAGCATGTGAGTCGTATGGGCTTTGCCCTTCTTGTTTAAATAATGATGTAATGTAAATCGGCACTTTACCGTGATACAATTTATGCATGAAAATGGCCTTGTTTAACTTAAGATGCTTCTCCAGTGGAAGAAATATAAGCATTTTTAACTTCATATCTGTTGAGAAATTATCCTTTACAGTGAGTTTAGCTGACCGACGAT
>NC_090246.1:61424175-61464175 GCF_037325665.1 Littorina saxatilis | reverse complement strand
CAGGAGCAGAGGCTTTACTCAGATTATGAAGGACTTTGTGCTCGTTCTGTCCATAAACATCATGGCCACTTCTTCATGTCAGTCGCCATAGAATCCAACGCCACTTCATGCAATTTTGATGCAGCGCCAACATTTACTATTGACAAACCTATCACAAGCTCTAAGCGTTTGTGTATCCAGCGGAGCGGCAAGTATTGATAGACGCTCTACATCTTCAATTGATCGTTTTGCTAGGAATGAACACACGACTGAACTTGTGACAATGCCTCAGTCGATCTTGTCGAATTTTTTGCTCACCGACTTGTTTCGCTTTAACGAAAGTCGTAAAAGAAGAAAACCGGGACCTAGCAACATTTCTGTGGTGCGGAGATTTACTGTAGAGCTATTGAATAGAGTAAGTTGTGAGAACTAAAGGCCCTGTCATTCACTGGGATTTACTGTGGAGCTGCAATGGGGCTCGAAACAGTGTGGTCCTGGGTTTACTGTGGTACTAAAATGAATGATGAGGATTTTAAGGCTCTAAACCTTGGAGCTGAAGGTGGAGTTATATCAATGTGGATTCATAGCTACGCAAGGTTTCCTAACGTTAAAAGGAAGACACCAAAGGCTTATAGGGAAAGTATTCCCAGTGCTTGTATGTGTACACTATAATACATTGTTTTACATTTTGTCAAGTTTTAGAATTGACTAAATCGTTTCCGGTAGACGAAACGAAGGATGTTGTACATATGTGTGTGCGCGCGTGTGTGTGCGTGTGTGTGTGCGTGTGTGTGTGTGTGTGATTTCCAGAAAAATACTGGAAAGATTTTCATGATACTTTACATGCTAATTCTTCCAGATAATTCCATCACGCATCTTTTTTAAATCTTAAAAAAAAATGCCTTTGATAAGATCATATCCAGCTTAAAAAAAAAATTCAGACGGCACTGTGCCGACCTTATTTTTAAATTAAATTGATTGAAACTTTTGTCAAACAATTTGTGAACCGTTCCTGACTATGTGATTGCATTTCAACAGTAAAGATTAACAATTCATTAATGACTTTGTTCATTAACATTTTAATAATTCTAATCAAAGTTTAAATTTTAATAACAGATTCAAAAAAATGTTGTATTTTCACTTTCAGAGTCCCAAAAATGCAGATATATATATATATGTCATTTCTACTCTGAAAATGAGCTTAAAATCGGTCCTATGTTCGCATTCTGTGCGGAGACTAGCATGAACCGTCTCGGTCTTTGGGTTTCGGCTAGCCACGCCTTGCTAGTCTCGGTGATGACTGATTCCGGGTCTTTAGTGTTGGTCTTTTGGTTTCAAACCGACAGTTTGACAAAAAGTTTTAATGTTGCGTCTCGCGACTTGTTTTATTTATTTTTATTTTTATTTTTTATTCAGCTGATTAAGTATAAACGGTAAATAAAAAAAGTTCGAGGATGGCTTCGAGGTTGGACTCTATAATCGTGTAAAACAAAATGTTATTGCTTGCATTGTAGCAGGCCTTTGGTCATTCCCGCTTTATGTTCAGAAACCACGGAGCAGAAACATAGGCTATTACAAAGGAAAATTCAGGGCAACTGAACCCTACATATGCACGCAATGTGCTACGTGCTTTGTATATCATCTCAGTGCAAGGTAGAACTCGTCACCAGTGAGTACATGCTTGTGTAAACTGGCGACAGTTGGGATACACTACAGATGCAACTGTGCCGATTGCTATTGATTTTTGAGGTCGTAGGCGTAATTCAGGTCAAACCGTGAAACAGTTGTTGGTTGATCAACAGAATAATGATCGTAACTATAATTATACTGTTGCAAAGTGGTCTTCTTGTACGGAATGGTTGGTTTGTGTCTGTGTGTTTTTGTTGTTGTTTACATTTTCTTGACAGTACTATCTTGTAAAAACTGTGTACAACATTCCATGTTCTGGCGCAAAAAAATGCTTCAAACACACAGACCCTCATAGTGAAACGCA
This sequence comes from Littorina saxatilis, assembly GCF_037325665.1. Lineage (NCBI taxonomy): Eukaryota > Metazoa > Mollusca > Gastropoda > Littorinimorpha > Littorinidae > Littorina > Littorina saxatilis. The sequence continues at coordinate 61,462,203 of NC_090246.1, read as the reverse complement.
CAGACAAACCCACAGACAGAAAAAAGAGAAGATAGAGAGAGAGAGAGAGAGCGAGAGAGAGAGAGAGAGAGAGAGAGAGAGAGAGAGAGAGAGAGAGAGAGAGCGAGAGAGAGAGGGAGAGAGAGAGAGAGCTCAAGAAAGAGAGAGAGAGCGAGCGAGAGAGATAGAGAACGAGAGAGAGAGAGAGCGAGAGAGAGAGAAAAAGAGAGAGAGAGAGAGAGAAAGAAAGAAAGCGAGAGAGAGAGAGAGAGCGCGAGCGAGAGAGAGAGCGAGAGAGAGAGAGAGAGAGGGAGAAACAGAGGCAGACAGACAAGCAAACAGACAGACAGACAGAGGGAGACATACAGAGACAGAGAGAGAGAGAGAGAGAGAGAGAGAGAGAGAGAGAGAGAGAGAGAGAGAGAGAGAGAGAGAGGTAGAGATGTAGAGATGTAGAGATGTAAGAAATTTTATTCACGTGAACACAGGGTTCATAGCGAAAGGGTGCTTGGGGGATTTGGGTTCCGTTACAAACACAATGCATCGTTTGGAAGCATCCGACTGGTATTCCAAGTCAGGAAATGAATCTGTGTTCCCACGTGCTGTTTAGCTTCGAGAATAGAGTCAGTCTGGCATGGCACGCAGGTAGCATTGTACCCATGTAGACAGGACCTGAAGATCTGCAGTCAGATGGTCGATTTCTTCTCGAAAGACGTTGCGGTCGACTTGGGGCAGGCGCTGGATAGTGAAAGGGAGAGAGAGAAAGAGAGAGTCCAAAATCGCATTGGCAAAAGCAAACATGTCCACATAATCAACTGTGCACGCATGCATGCACGCGCTTTGTGTGTGAGTGAGTGTGTGTGTGTGTGTGTGTGTGTGTGTGTGTGTGTGTGTGTGTGTGTGTGTGTGTGTGTATGTGTGTGTGCGTGTGTGTGGGTATGTGTGTGCGTGTTTGTGTGTGTGTGTGCGTGTGTGTTTGTGTGTATGTGTGAGTGTGTGTGCGTGTGCGTGCGTGCGTGCGTGTGTGTGTGTGTGTGTGTGTGTGTGTGTGTGTGTGTGTGTGTGTGTGTGTGTGTGTGTGTGTGTGTGTTTGAGTGTGTGTGTGTTTTCGCCTTTCATGTAGGCTACGTCAGGACCTCCAAAGGCTACAAACAGTCCGCGATATGTGACTTCGGCGGTGAAGCTAGTTAGCAAGTTTAAAGAAGCTTGTTCTCACGTTTAGATGTAGGTGTTTTTTGTATAATGTTTTGGGTCATAACTTTTATTTTTATTTAAAAGTGCTGTTTGCTAAGAAAATGTGCGCACCAGAGAGCATTTAGGTACGGGAACTAAGAAGACCTTAGATCGTTAAGTGCAATAGAACAAATTATGTACATATATGAAACACAAATTCTGCTTGATTGACCCATAACATAAAGGTATGCGAAAAGCCACCTACACACACTTTTTCTCTCTTTTTTTTATTTGTTCATTTTGTTCCTGTTCATGTTGTTCTTGTTCTTGTTGTTCTTGGGCTTGTTCTTCTTGTTCTTCTTCTTTATTCCTTTCTCTACATGTACTTCTCATTCCCCGTTTTTTTTAATTTTTGTGTGTGTTCTTCTTCTTCTTCTTCTTCTTCTTCTTCTTCTTCTTCTTCTTCTTCTTCTTCTTCTTCTTCTTCTTCTTCTTCTTCTTCTTCTTCTTCTTCTCTTAGTATAGTTGTGTCTGGTTTTTTTCTTCTCTTCCCTCCAAAGTCTGACAGGCCGAAAAGTTAAGTATGCAAATCACCAGCAGTTATTCAAGTGTATGTCAGATTATATCTTGTTGTGTGGTTGGCCCTTTCAAAAATGTACCAATGATGTCGGATTCAGCACCTTAAATTGGCGTACAGTGTGACATGAATGTCTTGTTTAGTTTTTCCCATGTCGCAAAACGGAGCAGCGGACTGGGTTTCCCTTTGATATGTCAGTGACGTAATGGTGTATTGATGTACGCCACTAAAAACAAAACATAAAAATAAATCTTTAAAAAAAGTCTTCGTCGGGAAAACTATAAGCCCTGGATGACGGTGTTAAACAAAAGATATGGATGATTTCCATCTAAATGTAGTCAAAACCTGTTAACACTGAAAACGTAACAATGTTGGGCTCTGTTTCCATGATTACAACAACAACACAGTACATCTGTAATAAAATGATTACAAATTGAGTTTAGCTGAGTAGTGTCAATTCGAATTGTACAGACATGAGTTCACGCTTCAAAGCGCCTTTAAACTAAAACTTCTTTAAAATGAGGTATGCGGTAATTTTTACATTGCCTGATGGTTGCTCAGTGTGATATAAATCGCAATTAACACCACTGTTACTCAGATATAAAATTCTACAAAAACTTTAAGTATATAAAAAATAAAAAATAAATTTAAAATTCCTTCACTAATTGCAAACATTTATTTTTCAGATCAGGCAACAGCGGGATGAATACACACTCTCCACTAAAAACCTGTGACACCGTCAGTTGATGAATGCAACTTATTGAGCACGGCAACGACCATCGCATTCAAGTGCTGCTACATTCATTCAGCTGTGAACGCCCAGTGATGGAGATAAAACAAACGGAAAATAACGACAGAAATTTTCGCTGTTCGGCCCGCCTGATTATAAGGGTTTCACGCCTGTGGAACAAAAGTATTCTTACCAAAATCTGCAATATTTCTTTAAATATCTGACCGAAAATAGTCATTTGTCAAAAATGTGAAGAAACACGTGGTATCAATGAGGCGTGAAGCACGGAGATCAGATCTAAGTCAAAATGGCTATCCAACCAGGCAAGAGCAAACGGGCTGAAGTCTGTCAGTAAACATTGAAATATGGAGAAATATTTGCTAGTTGAAAATTTAATTTGCAGTACATTATTGGAGATGACGTCTACATTATCTGACACGTTCTAAACATTATGTGTGGTAGACTACTCTGAACACACGCATTACGATGAAACTTTTGAGTGTCCGACGTAATGTTACTCAGTGTTACATAAAGTGATTCTCATTATGTGAAGTATCACTCATAGTAATAGTGGTTGATTTAACAAAATGTACAAACAGTTGTACAAACCTACCTACCTACCTACCTACCTATCGGCCTGTGGATAGCTCCTCCACAGGTTAAAACCTGGAGCTACACTATGTAGGCGTGGCCAATATGCAAAGCTTCAAACGCGCCAGTTTCACTGGTGCGTGAGTGTCACGTGAGGCTGGCTACGCAGAGTTTGATTGATGCGTTGTGGTCTGGGTCAGCGATGGATACCCTGGGAGGTTACATCACCCAGCTGAAGGCCTCGGTGCTGGAAAGACTGTCAGGCCTGCATCAGAAAGTTGGGGATTCTTCTAAGGAGTTCTGGAAAGATGACGAAGAAGGTGGTAAGTAAATCAAGATAATATTTGCCTCTTTTTTTTTTGTACAGCTCAGGTCCCATTAATTACCCAAAACGCTTCTCAAAATTACAAATACCATGCCAAACAATAGCACACAAAAACAACAAAACTCACACACACTCACACACACACAAAACACCACATACAAAAACATACAAATCGCGAATTAAAACAAAGCAAAATAAAATAGTTTAAAAAACAGTTATTACATGCTGAATTGCCTGCCAAACGGTTGTGTGACGTGTCTAGTGTGTTGGCGAAGTGTCTTGTGCTTGTCACTTCTCGCTTTCAGCCCTCACCGCTGGCTAGCACCGTCTGTCCTTTTTAGGACAATGCGAAAAGAGAGCAGAATGCGTCAGTCTCTCCTGCCAGTACAATAACCTCTCCACAACAAGCCCTATGTAGTGCCTCCATCGCGGCGACAGGCGTAAACTGGGTACCGCAAGGCCCCAGGCTAGACTACAAGGACTCGGAGGAGGTTGGCCCCTAGACGTGCGGCATGCGGGCCCACCGGTGTGTGGAAACGCCCAGGTGCCCACGAACCAACCTCCAGCTATGGGTCAAATAGCCGGGCAGGATAGGCTCGTCAACCCTGGCAGGCAGCTATCCTAAGAGAAGACCACTCTGAATTCAAAACGAGGGTAGAGGAGGCTCATCATCCATGGAAGGAAACTCGTCTAGGAGAAGGAAAACTCCGAAATGAAACCCACGCAGTCCCTCGAAGACGGAACGGCACTGGCCTTTTTTAGGCGGGGAGCAGACCGGGTGCCTACGCTATCCTCGACAAATGGTTGTGTCATCAACATGCTGAATTAAAGAATAATAAAGACAAAATAGAAATCTTAAAAAAATCTTTCAAGTCGCGTCAAGCGAAATTCTGTCCGCCTGAAACTGAAAGATTGACACTGACAATCTAACACAGAGAGGGAGGGGCATTGCCGCGCTCTGGTGATTTGTCGGTGTGTCTTCAGTGTTCCTGCTGTAATGACAGAAACGGGAAGTGAAGTTTTGTCGGGTTGTCTTGATTGGCTGCTGTATTCTTGTCTGATCTGTATAGGCAGGAACTGAAGATGACGTTCTGTAAATCTGGCTGGGGATTATTTTGTATAATAATGTATATAGACGGGCCCGGGACAGTCGCTTTGATGTTCTGTCGGCCTCCCTTGTCCCTCTTGTATCAAAAGGAACAGGTGGTTGAAATGTGTTGTCGTCATTATCTTGATTCAGTAGTCAGGAACAGGAGCTGATATTTTGTTGGTTTGTAATCCAGAGAGAGAGAGAGAGAGAGAGAGAGAGAGAGAGAGAGAGAGAGAGAGAGAGAGAGAGAGAGAGAGAGAGAGAGAGAGAGTATTCCCAGTGCTTGTGTGGGTACACTATATATTGTATTACATTGATTTAATGTTTCCGGTAGACGAAACGAAGGATGATGTACATATATTTGCGCGCGCGCGCGTGTGTGTGAGTGTGTGTGTGTGTGTGTGTGTGCGTGTGCGTGCGTTTGTGTGCGCCAGCGTGTACACGTGTGTGTGTGTGTATGTATGTGTGTGTGTGTGTGTGTGTGTGTCTCTCTCTCTCAGTCTCTCTCTCTCTCGTTAATGTGTAACTTTGATGGGTGTTATTCACGCTGTCCAACTGTTAGTTTGAGGTGATGAAATGTTCGCGGTTTTGTCGAACTCGAACGGAAACACCAGGACTTGCAAACCGTTAACAGCACGTATGTTTGGGCTCGTTTTGATGTTGCAATGTTTTAGTTCTTTGCGCAAGGTGGCAAGGTACATGCATTTCATTCTTTCTCTTGATTGTCTGTTTGTTTGTTTGAGCTTTTTATGTCTGCAAACTTCAACACGATGGCATTGCCATAACTTAATTTATTTGTACATAAACAGCATGGAAAGAGAAACTGACAGAGAGTCAGCAAGAAAGGATTATCATCATCATAATCATAATCATCATCATCATCATCATCATCATCATCATAATCGTCGTCGTCGTCGCCTCTTTTGCACTTCCACCTTTACTCACAAACACGTTTACAGCATACTCGACAACATTAGGTGGTGTGTTTTTTCTCCCTGTAGAGCCTGTGGAAATGGAATGGAATCAGAGGTAGATGGATCATTCACACCACCAGTAGACATCAGGATCTCTCCTCTCACATTCATCTTCCCTTCAACAGCACATCCAAAATCACAGGCACTGGTAAACAAATGCGCTTTGTGATCCGTGTTCTACACCACATATTCCTATACATGTCTTTTTACTTTCAGTCAAGTAGTGACTGAAAGTTTTTACGAGAGGAATTAGTTATGTGTGTGTGTGTCTGTAAAACGCATTTCTCAACAACTACCGGATGGCATTAAAATTGATGGGTGCATTTTTAAGGGCATTTGCTTGATCTGTTTTTGATAGCGCAATTTAATGACATTCTTTTTTTGCGTTTCAAAAAATTGTTGAGGCGTCACTATGGCGGTCGCTTTTTATAAAGCTATCTCTTTGAAATTGTTATCAAATAGTCTTTTGTTTGGTCCGGACTATAAGATTGCATTTGAGCTTGGGACGTTAACAATTTCTTTTTCAAGTTTTCATTTAAAGATTGCCAATGTTTTCACTGTTTTTAAGTCATTTTTTTATCACAAAAGTTATATCGTTGTGTTCCCTATCACCCCATGTATCCAAAAATATATAGTTGTCTTGTGATCGATCAAAAATGTACTAAAAGTTAAGAAAAAAGTGACATGAAAACCGCGCTTACATTTTTTTATTAAAAAAAGAAGAAAATTAACCTATACATTCTGGGTGGCATTTACTTGTACAATTCCGTATGGCAAGTTTTTTTGATAGCTTCTTTGGATGACCATGATTTTGCGTTTTACTAACAGTTGAGTCGGCACTGTCAAGTCTACAATTTTGAAGCCATTTCCTATTCTTTCTTTTTCTTTTACTGAGTAATCGTTGGCTCAGTCCGAACAACGGGGCTGCATTTCAGTTTGGTTATTTTTTTTAAAAATCGTCAATAAAATTGTCATTCAAAGTTATACCGGATGTTGCACTTTCTATGTTTATAAATCAATGATCATATTACTGACATCCCCTTATTATTCTTATCATTTTCTGATTCCAAAAATATATAGGTTTTTGGTTTTTGACGTTGAAAAGAATCGAAGTGCTTTCGTTCTACTGTTAAAAACTTGACTGCGCCTGTGTCCAAAATCCCCCCCCCCCCCCCCCACTTCCTTTCCCCTGTCTATGCCCCCTGCTGTGGACATCCGTTGTGTACCGGACACTGGCCTGTCATTTCCGCCCAGTGGTTAGCAGCAGGTGGTCAGTACTGTTGCTGTCTGCCACTAGGGACATTCAAATAACACTAGGAACGCGCAGGAGTTCGACTGACGAAAGCAAGATGAAGGGGGACAAAAGAGCTGCGGATCAATGGTTTTTTTTTTCTTCCTTTTTACATTTAGTCAAGTTTTGATTAAATGTTTTAACATAGAGGGGGAATCGAGACGAGTAAACCATCACAGATACTGTCAGGCTTTTACACACAGTACAAACACCCTTTCATTTAAACACTCACCGCTTGAGAACGTGCTAGGTGCCCTCCGTAAAGAGCGAGCAATTTTCAAATAATTTATTTTTGCGTGGTTTATCTTACCCCTGAGCCATCGTGAACCCGTGTGATCCAGTTTCCCTTTTTCACAATGCAGTCGTCAGTTAGTAATTTGAATGCGACTCGCTGTGAGCTTCTGCAATAGCACGTTATTATGTACCTCTGACTATGCACGAAACAAACGGCTGTGGTTCACAAGAACTCTCGCGATGGCTTTTGACTGTTCAGAGGAACTGGCGATACCTATAAACCGTCGTCTGCTACGAGAACCACGACCTTGTGTGACCCTGCTTCCGGGCTTTTCTTTTTTTCAAACTTTCAAAACTTCGTCTTGATGAAAAAAGAATTCTTTTATGATTTAAGAATGTTTGTGTAACAAGCTGTCAAGTTATTTTATTTAGATTTGCTACTTACTGTACTTGCGTGCTTTCTGCTCCAAACACCCCGGAGTCGACGCGTCCAAATTGAAGACGCTTTTTATGGAACCTCGATCTCTTCCAAACCCTTGTGCAATCTTTGACGTCAATGCAAAGAGACGTCACTCTAGAAAGTAAAGCGTGACGTGTTAGTTGTAAGCATTGTTCCAGGGGGAACAGCGACCACACAAGAGTCTCAGAATGACGTTTGTCTCGGGGACTTTGACACAAAGAGCAGTTGAAAATCAGGTCCCTGCCAGACATGTTTGACACGACCTCATTAACATGATATACGAACGTGTGAATTGAACGATATTGTTAACTCATGGGTGGTCTCTCTCACTTATGTAAGATAAAACAAATTTGACGTGTTCTCAGCAAACTAAATCTGGTTAACAAGTACGAGAAGAAAGAATGGTTATCCTACATACGCCGGTGAGAGAGACCACCCATGCGTTAACAATATCGTTCAATTAACACGTGGTGATATCATGTAAATGAGGTCGTGTCAAACTAGTCTGGCAGGGACCTAATTTTTCACTGCTCGTGATGCTTAAGTCACCGAGACAATCGTCATTCTGGAAACACTTTAACGCTTGCTGTTTCCCTTGGAAGAATTTGAAGAAATAAGACGTCACGCTATACTTTCTAGAGTGACGCCTCTTTGCATTGACGTCAAAGATTGCACGAGGCTTTGGAGGAGATCGAGGATCCATAAAAAGCGTTTTCAATTTGGACGCGTCGACTCCGGGATGTTTGGAGCAGAAGGCACGCAAGTGCAGTATGTTGCATTTTCAAGTTTCGAAAAGCTCGCTTTCGCATTCGCATTTCAATATTTAAAAAAGCAACTCGTGTAAATCTGATACGACACAGCAAGCCATGTAGTATTCTCTATTCTTATCCTTTGACTTGAGTTTTCAAATAATGAAACTAAACACATGGCTGCAGACAAAAACAATGTTGTTTGTTTGTTTGTTTGTTGGTCTGTTTGTTGGTCGGTTGGTTTTTGTTTTTGTTGGTTTGATATATGTTTGTCAATAATAAAACAATAGAGGAAAAAGTGCGCGATACCCAAGGATTTAACAGCGCCTTGAGCACAGTTATTTACTGCTTCGCAAGCAGTGTTGCAATTCAGACGCCATGATGCAACAGATCCGCAGTAATTGGTCGGAAATGACGCAAGAGTCTCTGGATTATATCAATTTGGCAATCACAGGACCGGGGAAGGTCTCCATCATTTTGAGATGAAGAGGTAGAACGCGTGTCCGTAATTGCTCAAAGGATCGAGAGAGCGTTTTAGAAAATTCCATTTCATGGCACACAAAAATTGGTCACGAGGCTGAACGAGGGAGCGTGAAGAAGATTTTATTTCATGGGATAAAAATCGGCCCCGAGACAGATGCTTTGGTTGCGTGAGGAGCGGTTTTGATTATCGATTGACAACTTCCTTGTCTCTTTTATGTCTGATTCCCCCAACACGCATCCTCTCTATAGCTCAGTTGGTAGCGCGCTGGATTTGTATTCAGTTGGCCGCTGTCAGCGTGAGTTCGATCCCAGGTTCGGCGGAAATTTATTTCACAGAGTCAACTTTGTGTGCAGACTCTCTTCGGTGTCCGAACCTCCCCCCGTGTACACTACATTGGGTGTGCACGTTAAAGATCCCACGATTGACAAAAGGGTCTTTCCTGGCAAAATTGCTTAGGCACAGTTAATAATTGTCTACCTATACCCGTGTGACTTGGAATAATAGGCCGTGAAAGGTAAATATGCGCCGAAATGGCTGCAATCTACTGGCCGTATAAAATTTCATCTCACACGGCATCACTGCAGAGCGCCTAGAACTGTACCCACGGAATATGCGCGATATAAGACTCATTGATTGACTTTGTCTTCCCGATCTGTCTCTGTCTCTGTCTCTCTCTCTGTCTGTCTCTCTCTGTCTGTCTCTCACTGTCTGTCTCTCTCTGTGTCTCTGTCTCTCTCTGTCTGTCTCTCTCTGTGTCTCTGTCTCTCTCTGTCTGTCTCTCTGTCTGTCTGTCTCTCTCTCTGTCTGTCTGTCTCTCTCTCTCTCTCTCTCTCTCTCTCTCTCTCTCTCTCTCTCTCTCTCCTCTTCCCCCCTGTCTCTGTCGCGCTCTCGCTCTCTCTCTCTCTCTCTCTCTCTCTCTCTCTCTCTCTCTCTCTCTCTCTCTCTCTCTCCTCTTCCCCTCTCTCCCTCTCATTCTATTTTATTTAATCACCCGAAGCAAGAATGCATCGCTATCACTAACCTCTATACATTTTGTTCTGCCAAATGATGATGATGATAATGATGTTGACGATGATGATGATGATGATGATGATGATGATGTTGTTGTTGTGGGTGTGCGTGCGTGTGTGTGTGCGTCTGCGTCTGCGTATGTATGTGTGTGTGCGTGCGTGTGTCTGTGTGTGTGTGTGTGCGCGCGTGCATGTGTATGTGTGTGTATGTGTATGTTTATGTGTGTGTGAGTGTGTGTGTGTGTGTGTGTGTGTGTGTGTGTGTGTGTGTGTGTTTGTGTGTGTGTATGTGTGTGTGTGTTTGCGAGTCGACTTTTCTTTTCCTTTGTATTATATTGACACACATGTACATTTCAATGTTCTATTATGCATTATGTATTCGTATAGGTAATGTTGTAGTTTGTAATACTGTATGATTGCGATTGACGATTGTCCTTTTATATTGTCTCTATTTTTATGTCTTAGTTTAGCAGGGACAGATTGTAAGACTAGGTGTGAGCCTAAAATCTCCATCCTTGAGTATAGTTCGTTCGTTCGTTCGTTCGTTCGTTCGTTCGTTCGTTCGTTCATTATTGTGTGTCTATGCGTCCCGAGGACAGAGTGTAAGAAAAAGCGTAGCCTTAAATCTTAATCCTTGTTAAATAAAGTTCAATTCAATTCAATTCTCTCTGGGATGGTGGATTTATTTGTTCGAGAATAATCAAGGACGTGCACTCAGCAAAAGATTTAACATTTTTACATATTTTATTCAATTTTGAACAGATGATGACAATTTTTTCTGTTAAATCATTAATGTAGGGATGAGCCTACCCGCAAAACACGTTAAAAGCCCTGTGGTTGTTATCACCACAGAACCACACGTATGCTTGTCAAGTCGCCAGACCGTCGCGATATAACCTTGAACGGTTGAAAACGACGTTAAACACCAAATAAAGAAAGAAAGAAAGTCGCCAGATTTGAGACAGTTCCGTTCAGCATGCTCAGCAACACGACACAGTGTTTCCGAAACCGGTCTCCTCGGTAGTACAGAACAACTCGCAGTGATTTGCATACAGCGATAGTGTAGAAACGGTAACAGTATCAATGTTCCATATTATTATATACCACGCTTACGTTGGCAGTTTTGAATCCGCTAAAAATCACAGTAATCGCGAGACAGGACTTGGAACAGCTTCTTGCGTGCGGAACTGGTCCAAACTGGAGCAAATACTATGTGTTACAGCACAATTTAGTGCAATTTCTTGACGTGAACTGCTCAGTGTAGGAGGGGTTCTCGCGCTGGTCAAAACAACTCCACTCCATATGAATACTCGCAATGCATTCTGGGAACTTGTCGGGCAAGGGCCGACTGCAGATTCGTAGCCGAATATTCACCAGCGTAAGTTCACGGCAGATTTCGTGTTAACAGCCGGTTGAGCTCCCCGCTATGAACACAACTGCAACATAGTAATATATTTATTAATAAAGTTGTTGAAACATGTAGGGGACTTGAACTGTCTGTATGTCTGCCTACCTGCCTGAATGAAAGTCTGTTTGCCTGTCTGCCTATGCTTCTGAGCGTCATAAGTAAATGTACATACGGTTAAAAGTACATTGTCCATACCATTTTGTTAAGAATATTGGTACTTACCTTTCTTGTTGATTCAATCATCTCAGAATTTTCTTACTTCCCTTTAACATCGGTTCAATAATCAAAGTATTTTGTTACGTCCCTTTTTCATTGATTCAATCATCTAAGAATGCTGACATTACTTCCCTTTTCATTGATTCAGTCACCCAAGAATGCTGTTACTTCCCCTATTTATTGATTCACTCATCTAAGAATGCGGTTTCTCCCCTTTTTCATTGATCCAATCAGCTGCTACTTTTTGACCGGTAGGACCCAATCAATGTCGCCGTCTCAACACGTCTGACCAGAGGCGACCAATCAATAGGCTCGTTACACCCGAGAGTCTTTGATTTGAGTTCCGAAGCGTTTGAGACAGTTCCCTTGTGTCTCCTCTTGGCTTTTTCCGCTTTCCTTTCTTCTTGGAAACTTAACCAATCACAACATTTTTGTCGGTGCCACTCATGAGAAATGTTTTTGTTGTTGTTTTTTTCGTTAAATTCTATATGAAATGCTTTCTGTAAATCTGCCGCTTTTTTATTTGCAGAATGTCTGACCGAGCATTCTCAAATGCGCATTTGTATTAATCACATCACTATTTTTCCATCCAGATGACACTCATGAGAAAATACATTTTATATACTGAAAAGTAAACTGGTCATATGAGTTTGTAACTTGTAACGATGGCGATCTATTACTGCAAGTCATGTTGAAGAGTTTCTTCTGACTTAAAAATGTGACACTGGAAATCTTCCTAGATTTTAATAGAGTAAACAATCCAAGGCAAATTAAAACTACGGTTAAGTTTTCCTCGGTTACTAGTGGTCAGACGGTGATGGCTTCACAATGTTGACCGCAGTGTGCAGCATTTCATCATACGAGTGACAAATTCCAATGACATTGCATACATAGTGACACATTCCAATCGAAACCGTCAACTTCGTGTTTCTTCGGAGAAAACAAATGATCTATTTTTACAGAAAGTGCGTGCATGGTTGGGTCTTCACCTTCAGTGCTGGTATTCTTCACCGTGGCTAAGCACGCTCGTAAGCACGTAAGCACGCACGTACGCACGCAAGTACGCACGTACGCACATACGCACGAAAACAATTGATGTATTTTTACAGAAAATACGTGCAGGGTTGGGTCTTCACCTTCAGTGCTGGTATTCTTCACCGTGGCTAAGCACGCTCGTACGCACGTAAGCACTCACGTACGCACATACGCACGTACGTCAAACGTAAGCACGTACGCACGTACGTACATACACCCACCAGATTCTGGATTGTGTCATAGGTCATCTGTTCTGAAATATAAAAATACTGGTCTTTATTCATAGTGCCTGTCTTTATTTCTATTAGGCGCCCACATACCAAATCCAAACGATGTACTAACATATACTAACAGCTCACCCGACAAGGCTCGATAAGTGTGATCATTAAGTCCCTGTTTGATGTCATCAATGAAAGAGCAAAAAGTCCATTAGTTTCTGTGCCTTTAGAATTGAATTTTGCATGCCATGAGATACTTTCAAAGACCTTTGGCGGTTACGCGAAGAAGAAGAAGAAGTCACGTAAGGCGAAATTACTACATTTAGTCAAGCTGTGGAACTCACAGAATGAAACTGAACGTAGTCCGCCGCTAGTTCAAAAGGCAGTGAAAGTGACGAGCCTGTTTGGCGCGGTAGCGGTTGCGCTGTGCTTCATAGCACGCTTTACTGTACATCTCTTCCTTTTAACTTTCTGAGCGTGTTTTTAATCCAAACATATCATATCTATATGTTTTTGGAATCAGGAACCGACAAGAAATAAGATGAAATAGTTTTTAAAACGATTTCGGAAATTTAATTTTTAATCATAATTGTTATATTTTTAATTTTCAGAGCTTGTTTTTAATCCGAATATAACATATTTATATGTTTTTGGAATCAGAACATGATGAAGAATAAAATAAAAGTAATCTTGGATCGTTTAATAAAAAAATTATTTTAATTACAACTTTCAGATTTTTAATGACCAAAGTCATTAATTAATTTTTAAGCCACCAAGCTGAAATGCAATACCGAAGTCCGGCCTTCGTCGAAGATTGCTTGGCCAAAATGTCAATCAATTTGATTGAAAAATGAGGGTGTGACAGTGCCGCCTCAACTTTTACAAAAAGCCGGATATGACGTCATCAAAGACATTTATCGAAAAAAATGAAAAAAACATCCGGGGATATCATTCCCAGGAACTCTCATGTCAAATTTCATAAAGATCGGTCCAGTAGTTTAGTCTGAATCGCTCTACACACACGCGCGCACAGACAGACAGACAGACAGACACACACACACACACACACACACACACACACACACACACACACACACACACACACACACACGCACATACACACCACGACCCTCGTCTCGATTCCCCCTCTATGTTAAAACATTTAGTCAAAACTTGACTAAATGTAAAAAAGGAAGGGGAAAAACACCCAGTAATTCTAGGGTTGTGATCATATTCTCGAAGGCCAACCTTTATGTATTCATAAATGCGAACAAAACACCATACTACTCCTGTTCTGTCTCTCTGTCCCCGTCTCTGTCTACACTCTCTCCCTCTCTTTCTCTGTCTCTTTCTTCTTCTTTATCTGTAGTTCTGTCTGTCTGTCTGTCTGTCTGTCTGTCTGTCTGTCTGTCTGTCCTGTCTGTCTGTCTGTCTGTCTGTCTGTCTGACTTTCTCCCTCTCTCTCTCTCTCTCTCTCTCTCTCTCTCTCTCTCTCTGTCTCCTCTTTCTCTCCCTCTCTCTCTCCGACAAGTGAAGGAAGATGCAGAAAAAGGCACTTTCAGGCAATGCTATTGGACAGGTGAAAAAAGACGATGCTCGAAAATTACTCGGGAATTTTGTGGGGTCTGGGGGAGTTGCGCAAGATAATGCCACTGCTTAGTTAGGCCAGGCGAACTGGGCGTCTTAGTGAAAATATAACCTCCGGTATGCATTCTGTGTAGTGTTCGCTTTGTATGACAGTTGGGAACTGCAGATAGTAATAATAATAATAATTGTAATAATAATAATAATAATAATAATAATAATAATAATAATAATGATAATAATAATAAGGGTATTTATAGGGCGCAAATCCTAAAATAGTTCTAAGCGCCTTACAATCAATCTTACATATAATAATCTTAATAACAGATAAACGGTGATTGTGGAAGTTACATCCTATGTGCTTTTTTTTTCGCAAGGAAAGGGCGCCATATCAGGCAAAAATTGCACAATGTGCACTTCGGATCTTCTTTTTTTCAGTGTAAGGCCAAGATACTTGACTCAACTGACCAGTCACGTTGTTTACTATAATTTAGTGTTTTCAGGGGCACACACTCTTCTGCAGCTAAAAAAAACCCCGGAGTTATTTGCGAAAAACACATTTTTGTGTCGCACGTCATACAATGCATTTAAGAAAACCCAACCTAGGCGAACGACAAGAAGAAGAAGAAGAAAACCCAGACATGTTAAATTGTTGTCTGTTTCTTTTCATCCGGCAAGGGCCCTGGCCGGCCTCTCCGACTTCAGTCATCGACCTTTTTCTTGGCTGGTTTGATTCATTCATCATGAGCTCTTTTAGGGTATTCTTGGGGGATGGGGATACATTGAATTAAGGCTGTCATTAGTCCTTTTCTCGTCTAATAGAATACAATTTTGCTACTGATCCTTTTAAGGGTGCCGCTGATCTTTTGTCAGCCTATGAAATATAAAATATGGTCAATGGTCCGTTGTTGTCCAATAAAATGTTGCTGCCGCTGGTCCTCTGTTAACCTATAGAATATAAAGTCTTTATGTTTCTGAGGCTACTTAATTTCTGTACTTGTTATCTTCTAAAACGTTACCTGCTATTTTGACTTCCTTGAGTGACAGTGAGTTTTCTTCCCGACGGAGCACGACGTTGATTGGTTCATTGGTGACCTTGGGACAATTAAATACACACACAAATTATTTTTAATATCATCATCACAGTATATATCATTCTCATCATCGCTATCATCACGATCATCAACCGTACCGTAGCATTATCGTAATTAAGATGGTAACTGTGGGTGTATTTTCAGTTGATATTGATCTTTTGACGCACCAGATGTACTGATCAGATTGGTAATCAAATTTCATTGGCGACCTTGGGACAGACACCCCCGCCCCCACCCCCTCCCCCACCCCCTCCCCCACCGGCTCCTCGCCCCACCTTGCATCCTCCGAGGCCATATCAGTGGCGTCACGTTGAAATATGGATGAGAGGAGACAATTGCATTATTTCACACAGACAATTCCCCCCCTGGCCGGAAATGGAACCCTCAACCGTCGAGGGGGGACTGCGCGGGTGATGGTATCGGCAATCCTGCAGGACTGATGTGTCGCACAACTGTCCAAATAAAGCCATTTGTCTGCCCTAGACAGGTCTAGCCACGGAGGCTTTGGCCATGCAAATCTGGAGGAGGCTAGGTGGGATAAGGACACCTTGCAATTCGTGAAGAGATCCCCCCCCCCCCCCATTGCCTTCCTCTTCCTTCCCGTGTCTTACTGTCCTTTTTATGAGTATAAATGTTGTTTACTTGCAGATGATGTTCATTTTATGGATGTAATGGGGGTCCTGCGATATTTGCCATCGCTTCGGTTAATATTTGATTCGAATTTAGATCCGTGTTCGTACTCGATTCAGGATTCGTAAACATCTCTGCGAGACTTTCCTCCTTCTCATTGTGTTGTACAACCTCTTTAGTCGTGTAACCGACATTCGTCTGTTGGTGGTGTTCTTTTTCTTGATGAAGAGAGAAGAAGAAGGGGAAGATTTGGTTCGGAATGCATATTCCTATGTGATTTAGAATGTGAGGAAATAATAGTAATAAAAACATACATAATTTGTTTACCAACTCTTTGGGTACTTTCTTCACAAGTCGAACTACTCTTTGTTGTGGGTGCACGGAAAGTCAAAAACAAAATTCAAATTCAACTTGATTCGAGATTCCTATTCGTAACCGATCAACATTTCGTTACAATCTCTGCGAATCCTTCCCACCGAGTTATCTGTATTTCTCCAAGGGCGGATCTGGGGGGGGGGGGGGGGTTACACGGGTTACGTAACCCCCCCCCACCCCCCACCCACCCCCCAAAAAGAGGTAATTTATTGGCTCAGGATGCACCAGATAGCTCTATTTTGCTTCTTCGGATAAAAAATTTCCGGGGGGGCATGCACCCGGACCCCCCTGGAGGCTTAGGCGCCTTCGGCGCCGTCAACTTGTATCTTCGCAGTCATTTTGTAACCCCCCACTCCAAAGTGAATTGATACGCCCTTGTTCTCGATGGTCCTCCCTCACTCCCCCCCCCCCCCCCCTAGTGATACTGCTCTTTTTATGTGTGCGTTGCCACTCGTTGCCAAATAATGGGGACTTTTCTGCGTTAATTAATATTTCTATGAGATTTGTTTCATACCTGTCTGTAACCAGAGCTACTGCCAACTTGTATTTTTGAAAGAAACCGATGACCATCCCCCTTCCTTCCCGTGTCGTACTTTTCTTTGTACGCGTCACTGCACACCGACCCCTCCCCCCCCCCCCCCTCGGGTTTTTGAGACCAAAAAAATACAAAAACAAAAACGAAACACTGCTCACCGCCAAATAATGTCCTTTCCCTAGATGAAAGGGAGAGTTCTGCGAGATTTGCAACGAATCGAGATTCCAGATTAGTATTCGCGTTCGATTCCGAGAAACTTAAAATCAAGCGAGTTCGCCATCTCCTCCTCACGTGTCCAACTACTGTTTTTGGATGTGCCACCGCTGTCCGCTGCCAGATGACGGCCTTTTACGGGATGTAAGAACAGTCCTGCGAGATTCCTATTTGTGTTCGATTTGGGTTCTCTCTGCTTCTCGTGTCATACTTGTTCTGTTTGTTTGTTGGTGGGCGTCCGCTGCTCTTTGTCAAATAGTGTTTTAATTTCTGGATCTTGGGCTAGTTCTACGAGGTTTGTTAGTTTTTCTACGTTTATGCTTATACTGAGAGCTGCTACCAACTTGGAATTTCCCCTTTTCCATCTTTCTCGTGTTATGCTCTTCTACTTCTACTTCGTTTTCTGCTCTGCTTTTTAGGTGTTTGGCCTCTGCTCTCTTCCTGATGATGTTCTTTTCCTGGATGCAGGAAGAGTCCTGTGAGATGTGTTCCATCTCTGCTTGTATCGAGGGCCGCTGCCAAGCCGGGGTCCTTGTGGCAAATGAAGTCAGTCACGGGGCTAAAGGCTGACGGACCCTGACATGATAGAGACGGGCTGGGCTTGGCGACAGTGGAAGGACAAGAGAGAAAGGAAAGGAGGAGAGACAAAGCGGAAAAGAATGAAAATGGGATGAAGTAGAGAGGATGAGGCACGGGTGGGGGTTAGAAAGTCGAAGGAGGAAAAACAACGAAGGAATATAGAGGGAGAAAAGCAGAAGAAGAAAGACAGAGGTAAAGAAAAGTTTAGGAAGCTAGTGAGAGCACGGGTAAGGGTATGGGAGTAGGGGTGGGTTGGGTGGGAAGGAATGGGTAATAGGGGGTCTTAGGAAAGGAACATGGCGGCTGTGTGTCTTGTTAGTACGGATCTGGGTGTAAATTGGACAAGGCCGGTGACTTATGTCCTTTGGAGCAGATTGCTCTGCCCCCCCCCCCCCTATACCCCAACCCCCAGCCTCCACAACCCCTGTCGTCAGGAACCTAAGGAGGGAAGGGGGGAGGGAAGGGGGAGGGAAGGGGAAGGGGAAGAGAGGGCCAAGGGAAACACTGCGACGTGAATCAGTCGCTGACGTATGTCCTTCCATACCTTCCCTAGCCCCTCAACTCCTGTCGTCGAAGATCTGGGGAGAGAAAGAAGGAGGGTGGAGGGGGAGGGGGCGAGTGGGGGAGGTGTGTGTGTGTGTGTGTGTGTGCTTGCTGTGATGTGCATCAGCCAGGGACATGCCCTTCATCCCACCACCATCACAACCACCCATCACCCCCCCCCCCCCTCCTGGGCCCCTTGCAGCCATAGGGAGAGGGAGGCAGAGTAACGAGGTGGGTGTGTTGAAGGGATCGAAAGACTATGACGTGTATCAGCCGCAGAGGGCCATCGGCGTCAGCGATCAATGTGACGCACGTGCATTCCGATTGTGTCGGCCACAGGAACAAGGCGCTTGCATTTCGCGGGGAAAGTGACACTTTTCTTTTGACCCTGTGCACGCAACGGCATTCTGTATTCAAATCCCGTTCGCTCAAGTTCTTTAGAACCTCGCCAAGACATTTGTTCCCGCACCAAGGGGCAGTTCCTTGGTCGCTGTGCTGAAGGCAGTGCATGCTGTGGCATTTGTATTCACAGATCGTGCGCTTGGTTTTTCTTTAAGAAGCAGTGCAGCTTTAAACGCTACGGTTGGAACAGTCTTGTGGTTGTCACAACAACAACAACTAGAAAGGAAGAAAACAATAAGGAAGGGGCAGAAAGAAGTAAGAAAACACATAGAGATGGGAAAGGAGAAGAAGTCATGATCGAGTTACATTGTGATTCCGTGTGTCAGCCGTTTTCGAAAACTGCAAACATTTTGTTTTTGTTTTTGTTTTTCGTAACGGGTTGCTTTTTAGTAAAAACATGTGTTCGCCATGGGGAATTGAAAGTAGTGCAGCATACGAGGTTTAGACAGGAAACCAAAAGGTTTTCACACAAAAAAAGAACATAAAACATGATTTTCATGTTAATCCCTTGTGCCAGTTGTCATCCAAAACTTCAAAACATCTTCTCTAGTGACAGTTTGCTTTCTGAGATTTGAAACTAGCGCATCTTCAAACTTTTTGAGTGCAAATCCCGTGTTTATTAGAAACACAAAAAAACGTAAGGGATTTACATGGTAGGCCTAATTTCTTGTGTCAGATGTCTCCGAAAACTTCAAACATTTTTGTCTTGTGACAGTTTACTATCAGCATGCGTTCTCTATTGAGAGTTAAATATGTTGCCTGTCGAAGTTGAAACATTTCTGCTTTCCGCTTTAACATTAGCAATTCATGAGGCGTCAACATGTCTTTAAAAACCTCGTAAATAATCTGTTGAACGCAATGTGCTTTCGCTTCTTACACAAGAAATGCGAGATAAATATCAGCGTCTGACAATAAACTTGCAAAACATGAAGTGTTTGCATGAATTCGCGATTTCCAAGATGTCGAAGGAAAAAAACCAAACATAATTTCGGTCGTCAATAAGTGAAAGCAAACATTCTTGAAAGAAACTCCTGAGAAAAAAAAAATTCACAGTGTCGAATGTCACTCGAACAGAGTTAGAGCTTTTTTTGCACAAGAAGAATTTGTTTAGTTATCCCTTTGTTCTTACTCTGATCAAACGGGTTTCATTTTTGAAACTAGAGATAAGTTTAAATTGTATTACAATGGCTGTGTGGAAAGTGCAAACAAGATTAGAGGGGGAAAAGACGTGAACTAAACAGATGTTGAGCGCAACGAAATGTCAAGATGACACCCTTAATGTGAAACTGCCAGTCTAGCGTCTTGAAGTTGAGAACTGAGAACACTTTGCTAAAAATGAAATGGCCAACTCTCCTTTGCATTGGAGCGGAATTGATGAAAATCTTCCCGGCCCAGTTTTTTGCGTCAAAGACTAATGCTGTAAATTATCGTGAAAACCGTCGATTTCACGAACGAATGGTCTCTTGCGCATTCTGTAATTGTTTATATTCAAAACAAGATGTTGCTGGTTCATGAGTTACAGTCAAGACAAATGGACGAACACCGTCATACACGTTACATTATTAAAATCGTGTGCATTAATCTTTCATTTGGAAATATTATCGTAACAGTGCATCAGCATTAGAGTTGCAGAACAGCTAAATCATTTACATAAAGGAAAAGGATGATTCTCACTCAAAAAATGCTTTGAATTACCGGTATACCAGATGAGACTGTCTTTTAGCTGAGAGTGTCTGTAACATACAACGTGGTACCCTGCAGTTTGTGAAATTTCAGTGTTCGTCTTGCTATCTCTGAACTAACAAATCTAGCCTCCATACTCTAGAGAGCTCTGGTCAAAGGAAGTCTGAATTATTTAGTAACTGTCATTTTTTAAAGCGTGTATAGGACTCTAATAATGTGTTTTCATCAGAATACATCTCCTACCAAGGTTTAGAAGAGATCTGTTTGCTTTAGCTAAATATAATGGAGACATTTTGGGCTGGGTTTCAAATGTGCTGTGGACAGATGCTTGTGACAAAATGCCAACGGACAAAACACGAATGGACGAATCATGATGTAAAATGTTGTCCAAGAGTCTGTAACGTTTGAAAAAAAAAACCATGCATTATTTTTTTTTAAGGAGTTAGACCTTTGCACAAATGGACGATCGGAAAAGTGTTTAACCTGCAATGTGTTTAACATCGAAAAGCGTCATTTTCAGGCGAAAGGAAGAACAAAAATGCCTTAAAGGTTTCTAGTATCCGCTCAATAAATATGGTGGGGCTGCGTGCTTTCTGGCACGAGCGTACACACATTACTCTTAATTGCAACAAAATTAATATTCTTTTGTGTATTATTACTCCCAGCTTAAACTCTTATAAAAAGAAAATACTACATGCAGAACACAGACGATATATGTAAGCTGGACAAAAATTGCCATACACAATACTCAAAGTTGAAAAAAAAATATTACTTGTTTTTTGACATACAAAACGGTCATACACAAAACAAAGATCCAAGAATAAAACCGTTTTAATTACACTCAAAGTTAACAGCGCCTGTGTATATGGATATCCATGGGTGTTATTTACAAGCGCTGTCCATTTAAAGGCACAGTAAGCCTCCCGTAAACCATCACAGATACGGGAGGCAGTACACACAGTACAAACACCCTTTCATTTAAACACTCACCGATTGAGAACATCCTAGGTGCCCTCCGTAAAGAGCAAACAATTTTCAAAGAATTTATTTTTGCGTGGTTTATCTTACCCCTGAGCCATCGTGAACCCGTGTGATCCAGTTTCCCTTTTTCACAATGTAGTCGTCAGTTAGTCATTTGAATGCGACTCAATGTGAGCTTATCTACAATAGCACGTTTTTATGCATGAAACAAACGGCTGTGGTTCACAAGAACTCTAGCGATGGCTTTTGACTGTTGAGAGGAACGGCGATATGCATAAACCGTCGTCTGCTACGACCCTTGCGTGACCCTGCTTCCGGGCTTTTCTTTTTTCAAGCTTTCACCACTTCGAATTGTACTGATCTTGTCTTGATGAAAAAAGAATTCTTTTATGATTAAAGAATGTTTCTGTAACAAGCTGTCAATTTATTATTTAGATTTTAAAAGTTAGGTCTAGCGCAAAAACGCACCACGGTCCAAAAACATTCTGATAATCATCGATCCACGGCTATCGCCAGTTTACATCGATAGAATGAGACCCGAAGGGAAGTAACTCATTTTTGACCTGAGTTCAGGATGGATCCAAAAAGTGTTCGAGACAATCTGCAAAATTAATTCTTTAAAAATTGCTCGCTCTTTACGAAGGGACCTAGGATGTTCCCGTTTGGTGAGCGTTCAAATGGAAGGGTGTTTGTACTGTGTGTAAAAGCCTCACAGTATATGTGATGGTTTACGGGAGGCTTACTGTCCGGGCGTGATTTCCGGTATTGAATATTCATAACAGCCGTCCAGCACCAAAACGAGGCGCCATTGTTGTAGAGGAGCAAGTCCACGAAAATAAATTCTTTGAAAATTTCTCACGCTCGACAGAAAGCAGCCAGGATGTTCCCGTTCGGTGAGCGTTCAAATGGAAGTATGCTTGTACTGTATGTAGACGCTCGGGGAGCTCTGTGATGGTTTACGGGAGACTTACTGTGCCTTTAACTTTGTGGCTGTGCCTGTGTATACCGAGATTTATCTTGGATTTTGGTTCTGTCTGGGGGTAAAGAAGATGCACACTCTACACAGGAAAGAGAAACAAGATGTCAACTTGACACACTTAACGAATAGGTCGGACGGGCAGCTTAAAACACATACAGCGCGATGAGACAGTTTTAAAGGTACCCCTGGTAATAAACAAGATTTGCACGACTATGACATTTTTTCATATCACATGAGCATGTCTCATTATCTCTGTTTTTCGCAAAAGTATATTGCGTAGTCTGAGCAGTTTGATCGGCTCAGCCCAGATTTCAAAGCCAGGCTTTTTTGAATAAAACTCTGAACATAACTGAATAGTCCATGAGATTCGTCACACTAAACAGCAGTCAGTTACCATGACAGTTTTCTATTTCAAACTTTGTAAAATGAAACTGTATTTGGGTCTTGATATATGTACCTAACATTTCATGTCTTATATATATGGCATGGGATACGTACGTGTCGACAGTTATAATAATCGCGGAACTGTTCGTGTAAGTTGAGAACTGGTTGAGAACTTACATAATTATTCTTATGGTCCGTCTCTACGAAAATAACAAGCCAAACCAGGGTTTGAGTGGACAATGGAAATTCTTTAATTAATGAGGGTAATAGAATAGGATGTAGGCCTAGATAAGGTGTAAAGTGGAGGTGTTTCTTGCACATATTGACGAGCCAGTCTTGTCCAAAAAGAACAGTTATAGGAAAGATTTGTTTAAACTGCAACATAAAAAAACATAGTCTTTTTCTGGTTCGATCGGTGGAAGGAGATACTTACGAAAAGTCAGTATAGTCCAATACTGACACAACGTTAACCTTTACATCCTTTTAGCACGACAAGCTGCAATAAAAGCCAAGCTCACAGTCTTGTTCTGGGCGTAGTAGAACGACCCGTTAGGGCCAAGGAAATGCCACTTTAAAGCCACCAGAGTGGACGACGAGAAGAAGAAATCTTCCTCCTCCCTTGGTCGATAAAGTCAAACGAGGTTCGCCGGCGGCCAATTCACACAGACGTCCCGGTGTCGCTACGGCTAAAATGCCAGATTTGACGCCTCTTCAATGACTGTAAGGGGGCAAAAAAAGCCACGGGTTGAGGGAGATAGGTCTTGGACTAGTGTCTCTTGTGGTGTTTTATGAGACAGGCTTTTGTGGCAGCGATTAAGTGCAAGTGACAACATAAACGCTGGACTGTTTCTGCCTGAATGGACAGCTATACGCGAAAGGGCATTATCTTCATTTTGTTCTGATATTCAAATTCGCATAGACGTCCTTGTAATGGTGTCAATTTTTAACTTAATTGCCAGATTGGACACCTTTTCAATGACTGCAAGGGGACACGCAAATCAAAGGGTAAAGAGAGATCTTGCATCAATGTCCCTTGTGGGTTTTTTCTTTTACTTGGGTGTATTTGATGAAGTACAAATGACAGCATACACTTTGTAGTCTTTCTGTTAAATTGGTTGCAATAAACACTAGGAGCCTCATCGTCTTCAGAAGTCGTCAACACCTTGGTTCCGATCGGATACTTGTGTTGATGGGTGCTCAAATCTGTGTCCTTAGCATTGTCTCGGCGTGTGCCAGATGATGGAGTTGTTTCAATCCTGTGCTGATCATTCTCGTGGAATTGTTGCTTCCTGACTACTTTCACTCTCACTGAATGCACTCGTTCGTTTGAGAATAAAGTCAGCGCAACAACAAAAAATCATAACAATGCATTGGAAGTACTTCTGCATCAGATGAATGATTAAGGGTTGTGTGTTAGCTCAAACTGTATTACCAAAATGAGCCTGACCTTTCTGCTTGGCAGCTTCTGCTACGTTTGTGTCTGACCTGTGCATGACAAGAAGAATTCAGACGATGCAATACCCGAACTAGCTACAAAACCTTATAAGTTCGTTTACACCACTATCAGCACAATGAGCATGAACTCTCTCTTGATGACATCCTTCGTTAAGCACCAGAAATTCTGTTTGGCAGCTTCTTCTAAGCAAGCAAAATATATGTTCGTTCACACCATTATCAGCACAATGAGTCTCAACTCTCTCTTGATGACATCCTTCGTTAAGAATAGCTTGCAACAGAAATTCCTCATAACAATTATGCAAGGACAGTAATCCCGTATTACAGAAATCACACACAGTAACATTTGAGGAATAACCAACACAATGAGCCTGAGCTATCTGTTGATGACATCCTTCGTTACTAATAAAGTGCAACAGAAATTCCTCATAGCAATGACCGGACAGTACTCCTGCGTTATAGAAATCACACACAGTAGCTTTTGAGCTGAGAGGTTAGCAGCAAAATGAGTCTGAGCTCTCTGTTGATGGCAGCCTCCGCCACGGACGAGGTGCGCAAGGAGAACGAGGCGCTGAGCACTGAGCTGGAGGCTGCTCAGCGGGAGCACAAGAAGCTGCGCCAAGTGGTGGAGCAGCTCAGCAGGGACTACGAAGAGGCCAAGGACCTGGACCCTCTGCGACGCTACACGCGGTTAAAGGTCAGTTTGAATTTGATTTACTCCTAGCTGATTGGACGCCAAGGACCTGGACCCTCTGCGACGCTACACGCGGTTAAAGGTCAGTTTGAATTTGATTTACTCCTAGCTGATTAAACGCCAAGCAAGAGCTTTCGGGTAAGTTTTAACCTGTAACTTTGCCTTTTTCGTGTAATATCCGTGTGTGACGCGCTGCACGGATAATTCTGCCGAATAGAAGTAATTTCTCTCTTTATCACCAGGAGCATAATGTCCTCATCATATTCTCAGTTGATTTTATTGAAGGGTTTAAGTGTTCCAGGCCCACTAAATGTGTGAAATGTGTGTCTGTAGCTAGTTGTTTTATAGCGACGCGGTGTCCCTGTCCTCAACCCCAAGCTGCTAAGAGCTGAACAGACCCTGTGAGTACCAAGGGGCAAGGACACACTCGGTATAGGACACCAACGGGCAAGGACACACTCAGTATAGGACACCAAGGGGCAAGGAAACATCAGGTCAAGGACATCAAAGGTCCTAAGACTCAGTGCTTCAAGAACATTGTGAGGATGAGACTCAGAGGTCATGGGACATCATGCGGTGATGAAACAACGGACCTGGGACACAATGCGGCCATGAAACAATAGACCTGGGACATCATGCGGTGATGAAACAACGGACCTGAGACACAATGCGGCCATGAAACAATAGACCTGGGACATCATGCGGCCATGAAACAACGGACCTGGGACACAATGCGGCCATAAACCAATAGACCTGGGACACCATGCAGCCATGAAACAACGGACCTGGGACACCATGCGGCCAAGAAACAACGGACATGGGACATCATGCGGCCATGAAACAACAGACCTGAGACACCATGCGGCCATGAAACAACAGACCTGGGACACCATGCGGCCATGAAACAACAGACCTGGGACACCATGCGGCCATGAAACAACGGACCTGGGACACCATGCGGCCAAGAAACAACGGACATGGGACACCATGCGGCCATGAAACAACGGACCTGGGACACCATGCGGCCATGAAACAACGGATATGGGACACCATGCGGCCATGAAACAACGGACATGGGACACCTAGCGGCCATGAAACAACGGTCATAGGACGCCATGCGGCCAAGAAACAACGGACCTGGGACACCTTGCGGCCATGAAACAACGGACCTGGGACACCATGCGGCCATGAAACAACGGACATGGGACACCATGCGGCCATGAAACAACGGACCTGGGACACCATGCGGCCATGAAACAACGGACATGGGACACCTAGCGGCCATGAAACAACGGACATAGGACACCATGGGAGGCTATTATTTGAGGACACAATTATTTGGAATCAACATGACAGTGTGGACCTGGGACACAATGATACAAGGCTTGAGCACTCTCCCTCTAGCTACCCCAGCCCCACCTTTCTCACTCTCTCTTACACAAACAAACACACACACACACACACACACGAGCATTTTTCAAAGAATTTATTTTTGCGTGGCCAGCCGGATTTACAATGCGACAAATCGGAAGCCTCGTTTTGGCGCTAGACCTAACTTTTAAAATCTAAATAATAAACTCGCAGCTTGTTACACAAACATTCTTAAATCATAAAAGAATTCTTTTTCCATCAAGACAAGATCAGTACAATTCGAAAGTTTGAAAGTTTGAAAAAAGGGAGCCCGGAAGCAGGTCCCGAAAGTTTTTGTTTGTTTGTTTGCTTAACGCCCAGTCCACCACGAAGGGTAATATCAGGGCGGTGCTGCTTTGACATTTAACGTGCGCCACATACAAGACAGAAATCGCAACACAGGCTTCATGTCTCACCCAGTCACATTATTCTGACACCGGACCAACCCGTGTCCCGAAAGGTCGTGTATGCCCAAGCAGACAAACTTTCTGCGTAGAGCTTGCTTCTTTGAAGTCAACCGCCGCCGATAAGTTCGTGTGACTCGCAGTCGTTTGTTGCGTTTTATTGGAGATACAGCGAATCGCATTGAAGTCACAAACTGACGACTAAATTGTGAAAAAAAACGAAAGTGAATCACACGGGTCCAAGATGGCTCAAGGGTTAGATAAACCACGAAAACTGGTGTGTGGTGTACGCGAGCTAAATAGCCATCCAAACGAACTTTGTCATTAAATGCTATTAAAAGTGTGCTCCATGAGGTTAGAACTGCTTTTTTCATGAGAAGATTTAAATCGTTCTGTAAACCATTTGAGGCAGACTGGGCCTTTATTTTGTAGGATTTGCTGTAAATGTTTTCCGAGGACTTTTGCGACCTTTTAGACTAGTGTCAGCAGAAAACGGCGAGCTTAGATTTAATGTTGCACGTGTGTGTGGTCTCGATAGTGCTGAAGTTATACAAAATGTGACTTGCCAAAAAAGTCGATAGGCGTTCTAGCGGACACCAACCATTTTCAGGAAGTTTACAACTAAAGCGTTTTGCTCGTTATACGTAGGCTTTTGTGGGCACTTAGACGTTGTGGTGTTGTATCACTTCTATTATGGCGCTAACGCACGATCGAAACATGTTTACCCCAAAAGAAAGGTGTAGCTTCTGTTTCAGTGTAAGCTTCAAAGAAAACTGGAAAACGTATCAAGGAAAGCAATTTTCTTAAAATATTTTAACGGTCTGACAAAGGAAATGACACGGAAATCGTAGAGTTTCAAGCTTGCACAAAAGTTGGGAAGGTGACGGGGAACACCGTGAGAGGAGGGAAGGGGATGTTGTGTTGGTGGTGGTGGTTTAGTCTCACTGAGAAGAAGATATCAAGCAATAAGGAAAATGACAGCTCAAACAAAGAGAATGGCTCAAAACGGAGTTTGACCAAAGAAAAAAGGCTCTGAGTGTGTTTTCTGAAGAAAAATAATAGCTTACCGTTCTGAAAAAGAAATACAGATATTCAACGACAAATAGGCGGGGCGGGGAGGGGGGGGGGGTGGGGGAGTCGCTCTGAGTAGAAGATATCAACCAAAATAGAAAACAAGAAAATTGGTTGATTAAAATCAACATGGCCGAAGCAATGTTTTCATAAACTGAAGCAGTAGTGTACGGGCACATGTTGTATTTGGGTTACATGTGTTGCAGAGTATTTGAAAATACGTAGGCATAAAAACATGCAAAGAGTGATAAGTCCCTGTTGTGAATATAGTCAAGTGGATAAATTGATTAATTATGTATCACACTAGTTTTACTGCTACAGCAGTCCCTCTCATGAACGGACACCCTAGGGCCAGTGTACATACATTGCAGGTGACCAGTCACAGGAGAGGCCCTCCCCCCATCACACACACTCAGACACACTGACGGACTTCAAATTCCTGAGGATACAGGCACCCCATGAAAGCAGCCACGAACACACACTTTGCAAAAATATGAATTGAAAACCTACATGTCGTACTTTCTTTTTTTATGGCTTTATTGAATGCTTCAGGCAGTGACTTTTCCCTGTCCAGTTTCCTCTTTCGTCTCTCTTAGTCTTACCCCTCTCTTACCCACTCCCCCCCTCCCCCCCACCTTCCCCTCCCAGGCCACTCCCTTTACCCAGCCCGGACAGCACAAACTTCTAATCTGCAAGGCAGAGTACACATTTTCTAAAAGGAAGACTACTCCTCTTCAATTATATTCAGAGATCTTCCAGCTGTCTCCACCATAAGCCAAGTGGTCGAGTTACCCCACTTCTGACCCGAATCACCCCCCTCCTGCTGGGTACACGTGCACTCAAGTTAACACAAGACTGACACCTCTGCTTTGACCTGCGTGCCAGGAGTCGGATGAGAGAGAGAGAGAGAGAGAGAGAGAGAGAGAGAGAGAGAGAGAGAGAGAGAGAGAGAGAGAGAGAGAGAGAGAGAGAGAGAGAGAGAGAGTGAGGAGAGAGAACTCGAACTCGAACTCGAACTCAAAAACTTTATTACCGAGGGATGATAGCATTAGGTCCATATGGTCCTTTCTTACAGCTAGTCCCTACTATAATACACACATGAAACGAAGAACAAGTATGAAGAATAAAAAAATAAATCAAATAAAACACAATCATGTAGGGAAAAGTATAACAAACATTAGTGTGCTTGTGGAAGCATATTATACATTTTCTCTTTTACGCACCCTCACACACACTCGCACAAATTGTACACCGACTTATATAGTCGTTAGAGAGGTGCTTTCGGAGCTGTCTTTTAAAAGAAGATAATGACTGACATGACCTAATATTTACAGGTAGTGAATTCCAAAGGAACGCACCAGAATAAGAAAAACTAGTTTTAAACAAATCGATGCGGGCCTTGGCAAGGCAAGGTTATTTCGAGTTTGAATAATATGACGGAGATGATTTGAAGAGTTGTATAAGCTATGTTGGGGCGTCCTTAAAGACGACTTTATACATAAATGAACATTTATTATACAAAAGCTGCTTCTTTAAGCTTAACATCCCACTAGTTTTCATCTTTTCCTTTGTAGAAAGAGATGGACTGGGCAGAACTAGTTTAGCAGCTCTACGCTGGAGCGATTTCAGCTTCTTCAAGTGAACTTCACTACACCCGTCCCATACTATGGAAGCATAATCAATATGGGGTTTTATGTGGGCATTGTAAAATAGTTTTCTTGTGTCTAGATTAATAATGCTTTGTAACTTTGACAAAAGAAACAGGTTTTTAGACAAATTTTGCAGATTCCATTGCTGTGAGTCTGCCATTTGAGATTATTATCAACAGTAAGTCCCAGTAAACGGTGCTCAGATACTTGCTCAATGGAGTGCTCATTTAGGGACAGACTCAGAGTCATTTCTGAAAGTTGATGTTTTTGGCGAGTGCTGATTATCATAGACTTTGTTTTATCTGGATTAATAAGCATACGATTTGCAGAACACCACTCCGAAACATCGTTTAGGCTCTGTTGCAATTTGTCTTGAATTTGTGCAGGGCTTTTCCCTGTTGCATGTAAGGTAGTATCATCTGCTAACATATGACACTCAACAGATTCAGACTGTAGGTACAGGGGCAAATCATTTATATACATGCAAAATAATACAGGTCCCAAAACAGACCCCTGTGGCACTCCACATTTCACAGTGCCCTGAGAAGAGTACGTATCGTGTACGTATACAGATTGAACCCTCTCTCTAAGATAAGCAACCAAAAAAAGCGACAGTGCTAGAATTTTTCAAATAACATTTTAATTTCTTTAGAAGGATCTCATGATCCACGAGGTCAAAAGCTTTTTTTAGGTCCAAGAAAACATCCCCAGAAATGTCTAACCTATTAATGGATGAGTACCATGAATCAGTTAATCTGGCAAGGGCAGTATTACATGAATGTTGAGAGCGAAAACCAGACTGAAGTTGATGCAAAAGGTTGTGGTCCTCCAAATAAGTAACCAGATGTTTCTGAACATGCCTTTCAAGAGGCTTAGATAATACAGATAACAAAGATATAGGTCTAAAATCATTTAAGTCTTGAGAACCTTTTTTCTTTGGCAAAGGTATAACTTTCGCTTTTTTAAATTCTTTTGGAAAAAAATGTTGTTGAATACATAAATTGTAAACATAAGTCAGCGACTCTACTATATAAGGAGTAGACAATTTTAATAATTTATTATTTATTTCATCAAGTCCGGAAGATTTTTTATTTTCTAACCGTGCTATGTACTGGCCAACTTCATGGATGGCCATTATCGGAATAACAAACACATCCGTATTTCCTAATTTTTCATCACAGAACATCTGCAAGCGTTTACAACAGGAATGTGGTTCTGTACCTGTAGATTTTGAGTGAGAATCTACCAGTGATTCAGCAACGGACAAAAAATAATCGTTAAAATCGTTGGCCTCTATATTCTGAGGAATACTATTATTTTTTTAAGAGTTGCCTTTTAAAAACGTGTATAGGGCGCGCCTGACTTTTGAAACGTCTTTGCTGTTACCCACAAGTTTATTAAAATATGATCGCTTCGCGTTTCTCACAAGATTCTTTACTCTGTTTCGCGCTTTTTTATAATCTTCAAATAATTTGTTTGTCTTTAACTGGTCGCGATACACCATCGCCAGAGAGAGAGAGAGAGACACACACACACACACACACACACACACACACACACACACACACACACACACACACACACACACACACACACACACACACACACACACAGACAGAGACATACATGGAAAGACAGAGGCGGAGAGACTCAGAGCAAAGAGTGTATCCCTACGGTCCGTAGGGATACACTCTTTGCTCAGAGGGAGACACAGACAAAGACATACATACAGAGAGAGAGAGAGAGACAGAGAAAGAGAGAGACAGAGACAAACAGACAGACAGAGTGACTCGAGACGGAGAAACAGATAAATGAACACCGGGTGAGAGAAAATGACTCGAGAGACTGAGAGGGAGAGCGCATGAGATCTCGAGACTGAGAGAAAAAGATTGAGAGAGAGACAGATACACACACAGACACGAAGGCAGAGCGAGGCGGAGAGAGTTGCATGGAGTGTACGTGACAGACAGTGTGTGTTGCTATAAACAGACAGACGAGGTGCAGCTCATTTCCGAAACAGCGCAATTGGGACAACAGTGACTTGATACTGTTTGAATTCCAAAAAAGCGCAGCTCATTTCCGGAACAGCACATATAACAAAGTTGGTTTCAACAACTGATCTCGTGAGAACGGTAACAAACGACTCATGTCACCTCTCCGAACGCATTGCAATAGATGTCCACTCCTTTGCGGCCATCAATGACAGCCCCTACAAAGGGAACGGCTCAAAACATGTTTAGGGATTTAGACCAATGAGAAATTGCACTGAATGTGTTTTCTGAAGAGGATGACAGCTAAGAGTTCTGGAAATGAAATAAAGCGATTCGAGATTCAGCAACAAAAAAATGGGTGGGGGGGGGGGGGGGGGGGTGGAGGCTATAGGGGGAATAAAGGGTGGTAATGTAACCGTTCCATTAGAGAAATAACGATGTCCCGGGGCTGAGTGCAAAGAGGTGGTGATCAGTCGGAGCGAGGCTTTGTGGCAAGGAAGGGATGAAGTATACGCTTGGCGCCACCCTTGCGCAGAAACAACATTGCAGCTGGCTTTGTTTGTAAAGGTAACACTGCGAGAGAGACAAGTATAAGATGGAGAATTTTTTGGCTGGATCTGCGCATTTAGAGGTGTCCATTTCCAACTTCATTTTGATAGAAAACCAAGGCATTCCCGGGGCTAGAGCCGTACTTCCCATTACACGAAGACCTCAAGTATAGCTGTAATTTCCATTAAGAGATCTTCAAGTATATGCAGCTGCATCGAATCCTACCTCAAGTATTTTAGTGAGTGTTTTGTTCTGTCTGTATTTAAATGTTCCAATCACTGACCTTTCTTGTGTGTGTGTGTGTGTGTGTGTGTGTGTGTGTGTGTGTGTGTGTGTGTGTGTGTGTGTGTGTGAGTGTGTGTGTGTGTGTATGGGTGTGGGTGTGTGTGTGCGTGTGTTGTGTGTGTGTGTGTGTGTGTGTGTGTTTGGAACTTTAGCAGTCGACGTGTTTCAGATATTTTTATTTTTATTTTGCGGCTGCATTGTTTCCAAACTACAAGAAAGCATATGTTTTGAATGTTCAATCGCTTAACCTTTATTTTTGCAGTCATAGCCACATGTTGTAGGAGCTAACATGGACGCAAAAGCTCTCACGGGATCCTGATTTTATTGTTTTAAAAGTGACAAGCACATGCAGAACAGTTTTCCTTTTGTTGATTTGAAGGACGCATTTTGTCTAGCTTCTCGGCGCTTCCTGCAATCTTTGATGAATGGTGTTTTCGATTGCAAAAGTCACAACCGGTGTATGTTTTCTTAAAACAGCAATGCCAAATATGGAAGTTTCTGTGAACCAAACAGCTTTTCCATTTGTCAATTAAAAAACAGTTTAGAAAATTATTAAAAAAATAAAAAGCAAACACTTCTTTATTTTCTTCACATGTCTTTGGATAATTGGAACGACGTGTTAAATATTAACAACTTCAAACACCAAACATTTGATCATAGATAAAACGAAAGATTCACACATGTGAAGTTCCATTTGTCTAAGATTAAACGCTCCAATAACTGTCCCTTATTTTTGTTTTTATTAATTCTTGATTTTTTTTTAACATTTGCACCCAACCAGTTTCGGATTTAAATCTGACGTGTGAACTTGACATTCTTGAAAGATTCAGCTGCTTAAACAATGTTATTGCTTTACTCTGCCGTGTGTCCACCAGGGTATGGCCAAGCGGACAGTACTACACTTGCGGCTTGACCCGGACAAGCTGGGCGCCTCAGCACAGGGTATCGTGGGACTGGCGCAGGGCTGTAAAGAATACGCGTGTCAGGTGGAGGGACAGAAACGACGAGAAGAGCGATGTAGCAGTAAGTATGATGTCTAGACTATTTTATTAACTGTCATTTTGTAATTAAAATTATAAGCTTTAGGTGAATTTAATTTTTTGTTTTATCTGTTAATTTAAGATTGAATTTGACATCGGATTAGTGATATTTAAAATCTCAACAGAGTATAGGGTGTTACAAAGGACTTGCGTCTACAACAAGAACAGTATATGTGTGTGCATGACCTCTTTAAACACAACAGAGTGGGGAGTCACGAGTTATATAGAGTCTGGTGCTGACATTCTTGGCCCTATACTCATTGTTGTCGTCGTCCTGCGCCTCCTCTTTCTCTTCTTCTTCTTCTTCATCTTCTTTCTTCTTCCTCTACCCATTGAGTATCGGCACTACTGTTCTAAATGGGCAAATATTACAGCTGCACAGCGGGTTCGGGGTACAGCAATTTACTCTATGGGTAACTTTAGTGTCGCTGTCAATAAACCTCTACATATCAGAGCAGGAGTGAGCGACTGTCGGAGAAAGTAGTTATGCTGAGTTGTCAGAAAAAAATTAAAAGGACAATCACATAATGTCTTTAACCATGTTTCATACACAGTAGAGTGGGGTCCTGATTTGGCCTATATGGTCCGCTGGACCCAAAAAGCAACAGATATCACATCATATCATATCATACACAGTAGAGTAATCATTGATACCACCGCCTCCTCCTCCTTCTCCTCCTCCTTATTCTTCTTCATCTCCTCATCTTCTTCTTCTATTCCTCCTCCTCCTTCGTCTCCTTCATTTCGTCCTTCTTCTGTTGGCCTTTTGAACCGTGTCACTAATACAGGACACTGTCTGCCCTGCACTGGTCAGCAGGTCAGGGGAAATTTGGTATTGCTTTTCAAGTCACGTACTGGACACTATCCGTTTGATCAAATTAAGTTATTTGCAGCTAGATCGGTGTCTGTAAGTACAGTTCTCTTGCTAGCCTGCGGGCGTCTGTCTCTCTGTGACTCTTGTGATAATTGGATTGGTAGGGAAAAAATGTCAGTTTACTGTACATTGTCATCATTTTCACAAGTTTTCATTCACAAGCACCTGGGAAATAAATCTCATGTTCCCCGGGGAATAAATCCCCGGTTACCATAGTTGCAGGAAGCCCTATTACATGGATAACCAAAAGCAAACCCAATAGAAACGCTCGAGGATTCTTCGGCTCTTTTCATTGGCGTTTCCCCAGACCTAAACAGACGACACTGCTTCGCCAAGTTCCAAATACGAACTGGCAAACTGGCAAATGTAAACAAAAAACAAAACTACCTCATCAAAGGTCATACATTTATGCTTTATCGCAAACAAATGAAACCTATCGATATGTTTTATCTTCTCACAAAGTCATGGAGTGCGTGTATCTCTGTTTGGAGAGAACGTCAAGTTTAAGTCAAACCAATTGACCCCTGACACACACATTTTGACCCGTGCACAAGACGTTGTATCGATAAACTAAGCGCAAATAAAAAAATAATAATAAAAAAAGCAAAGAACATAGCAACAAGAAATGAAGACATCTGACAAAGCCGAGCAAGCAGAATGACAAGTCTAATGAAAAACAGAGAGGCAATGAGAAACAAGATCGCGATTATCTTTCCTTCGCGGCACGACGCAAATCGTTTGTGTCCTTTGACCCAATTCGTGCAGTGCTGCACGATGCAAATCTTCTGTGACCTTTGACTCAACGTAGCTTCAATATTCGATTACTAATATTTACCACTGAAAACCGAGTCGTGGAATACCGAGAGGGGCAGGGTGGTAGGGCGATGGTGAAATGTAATGAAGAGACACGTGTAGCAATAAGAGATAACCGATTCTGCAATAACACAAACAAGAACAAAAAACCCAACACTGACCTATATGAATATTTAATCAATAATATGATCGTCTGCGTTGCAGGTCTGCAAGTGAAGGGTTGGGGGGGGGGGGGGTAACTTGATCATTTATTTGTGTGTGTCAGTGTTTGTGTTCATGGACTGATTGTGAGGGAGGGGGGGGTGGGGTGAGGTGTGTTTCAGGTTTTGGTGTGGGTATGAAACGAGCAAAACAATACCCACACCACAAAATCTTGGAGGCAAAAAACACTCGCCGTCGCATCATTTTGTCCGCACAAAATTATATGCACCAACAACCGGAAAGAAAGGTGACAATGGAAAAAGACTCATCTTTGCTTCCTGCGATTCCTTGCCCCCGACTCGAACGTCGCACGATAATCCACATAACAGATCTGTTGTGAGATGGTCAACGCTGACTGTGCAAGCAAATCACCTCGTTTGAAATACGACAATCCCATCGCTGGAATGCAACATGTGGGCACTATCGTTTCAAAGGCGCTTACTGTTGGTTTCACACACCACTCTGTAGTCGGAACCTACAGAACTTCGCATCCTCAAACCTGACATACTTGTCTCAACATTATAAACTCAAATCACACACAGTAAGTTGCTTTCGCACGCCAGCTTTGAACAACGTGCTGGGGCCCCGAACATGCATTATAATAACAGAACTCGCGTTTCAAACCATGGCTCCCTGTGTTGAGTTTTCACTTAATGTTGAACCACCAAAATGATGACAAAAACGATGTTTGATGGTTTGTTGCCAGACCAGCTTTTTTGTCTGTCCTCGGGGGGCATATCGACTTTTGTTTCATATTTATTGACCGCGGCCTTCGGCCTTGGTCAATAAATATGAAACAAAAGACGATATGCTCCCCCTCGGACCGACAAAAAAGCTGGTCTGTCAACAACCCATCAAACATCTTATAATGTCTCAGAAGATTTCAGGGTCGGCTGGTCAAAAGAACAAATGCCTGCGAGTAGTACAGTTCTGTCGTTAGCATGTTTGCTTTTCTCCTTTGTGACGATATAGCTGTGATGGAAACATTTATGTTTACGTTAACTCACAAAGGCAGGTCATCCGGTAAAAAAAAACAAAAAAAACCGTCTGTTTTTGAGACGTGAAGTACGTGTATGCTCGTGGTGGTGGTGGTAGTTTTTGTTGTTGTCGTTGTTGTTCACGGGGGCGCAAGGTTTTATTTCAGTTTATCACATGGGGCCCTCTTGGGGGTTGGGGATGAGGAATATGATCAACATATATAGCAGTTACAACAACAACAGTTATCCCAACCCTTCCCATACCACCGGTCCTATAATAATGTGACAGGGGAGGCTACCGCTCCTTTCACAGCAGACTCTGCACCCGAGTTGTTGGCCTTTAAGTCAACACCGGTGGATTGTGGAATTCTGTTTGTGATGGGGTCTGGTGGTTTCCGATTGTCTGTATTTTCATGGAAACCTTCGGGTTTGCATAACAGTTTTTATAGGGCTAAGAAATTAGCCCTAACATTTTCAATCCTGTTTGATTGCACTTCGCCTCCCGAGGTGATCGTAGTGTTACG
Organism: Littorina saxatilis; assembly: GCF_037325665.1. Lineage (NCBI taxonomy): Eukaryota > Metazoa > Mollusca > Gastropoda > Littorinimorpha > Littorinidae > Littorina > Littorina saxatilis. The sequence continues at coordinate 61,425,740 of NC_090246.1, read as the reverse complement.
GCACTCGGTTACAATAACAAAAAAAGGTTAAAGTGCTGGCGACTTACACCCAGGGTCCATCGTGTAAAGTCTTTAACTGGGCGAAGTCGACTACGCCAAATCTATTTGGCGAAGCTGGCCGTACGGAGGTTTAAGGCGGTCCTTCATTCAGCCCAAAGTCGACTTCGTGAAGACTTCGCGAAATCTTTTTACCGAAAACTCAGTACTAAAGCTGCGTGCCGCCAGCTTTGCGTAGTCGACTTCGCCCAGTTGAGGACAGTTAAGCACTGAGTTTTCGGAGAAAAAATACACCACTTTGGGAAGTCTTCGCGAAGTCGACTTCGGACTTCGGGCTTTACCGTAAACTGATGCAGATGTGTCTTTTTCGGCCTCAGATATGATGTTTGACTGCTAACAGGCTGTCTTGAATATATCGGGATGTCTGGCAGACAATTACCGAAGATCCATCCACACCGCGGAGAGCAGCAGACAAGACATCGATCAGCTATTGTGTGCCGATAGATTAATCATAAACTCAAATCACGACTCAGAGATTCGGTAGATATTACTGGTGTTCTCCCCTTCCCCTTTCCGATCACCGGTTCATCCGTGTGTGGAATTTCGTTTAGATTTAGTCACATTTTTGACGGCTAACAAATGCCTTCAAAAAACGCCATTTTTGAGATAAGGTGGTGGCCAAGGACCTATGACGTCATACCCAAAGATTGCTCAAATCCAATAAACCCATTTTTGAGCAGAAGAAAGGCAGATCTCCAAATAAACATAAGTTTCTGACCGAAAAACTGCTGTTTACCATCTGGCCTATTCCAATGAAAAGATATCATTAACTTTGTGTTCATTGTACATTTGATCGGAAATTACGTCATCCGCAAATAGAGGTGTTTCCACTCGTCAAAAATCTAGTACCCCATATCACTGAGTATGGTAAATAATAATAACAGGTGTAATTTCATGCCTTTTGTCATAGCGACAAAGAAGGGAATGCCCCGGACATAAGAGAATGTTTTAACCGTCACCGACTTTTTCCAGTTAAATTAGAATTTACTCTAAAGGAGTAATGTTAAATAAGTTTAAAACTAAATCCTTCGAAACACGTACATCAGCCATAGAAAGCTCATGGTAGTGTCCCTTTCAAAAACAACGGTACATTGTTTAAAATACTAATGTTTAAACCGCCATTCACTCAGTTATTTTTAAACCTAAAAGAAAGTAGCGTTTACAATCCAAGCTGTGCTGAAGCTCAGACCGAACGCTGAGTGTGAATTCTAAATTTTGTCTCTGACCAACAGAAGAAAATGTTTGCAATGCAAGCATGTAAAATTCAACCTTTCTGAGGTGATGCAGCATATTCATTTGGTGTACTTTGCATAATTGCATTTGAATTCTGACGAAAATCGAACGCGTTCGTAGGCTGCACTATGTTTGTAATGAGAGCAAAAGTTGGACAGTTTTTGTTGTTAAAGCCCCAGTCTGCCTCAAATGGTTTACAGAACGATTTAATCTTCTCACGAAAAAAGCAGTTATAACCTTATAGAACATACTTGCAATAGCATTTAATAGCGTTA